>NC_092508.1:30510240-30595240 GCF_047511675.1 Marmota flaviventris | reverse complement strand
ATGACTTGGATTCTCTTCAATTTATTGAGACTTACATGTATTCTGATATTATTTAATAAATTGTTCTGTAGATGTCACTTAGATTAAGTTGATTGAGAATATTTTTCAGATTATTATCAGAAAAAATAGGTTTTTAAATTATTTTCTATTGTTATATCAAATATTGAGATATTATAATTAAAAACTAATTAGAAATTTGTTCATTTTTTTCTTCTAATTATCAGTTTTTCAAATAATTACGTGATTAATTGTAAAGGCTCCATGTTAGTAGGTACATGGATATTTAGAAGGTTTATGTCCAGTTGACAATTTGACATTTTATTGTTATGCGATCATCTCTTATTATTATTCATAATGTTCTGCTTTGAAATTCATTTTGTCACATTTAATGTAGTCATTTCAGCTGTCATTTGATTAGGGTTTGAATGGCAATTATTTTCCCATCTTTTTCTTTTAACCTGTCTATGTATTTATATCTGATATGAGTTTCATGTAGGTAGCATATACCTGGGCTTTAATTATTAAATCCAGTTTGACAATACCTGTTTTATAACTGGGGTATTAGATCATTTGCATTTAATGTGGTTATTGATAGGGTAGATTCATAACTGTCATCCTTTTATTTGGGTTCCATTTATCTGACTTCCTTTAGATTAAGTGTGTGTGTGTGTGTGTGTGTGTGTGTGTGTGTCTGTGTGTGTGTCTGTCTTGCTAGGGATCAAACCCTGGATCTTGTGTACGCTGGACAAGTGCTCTACCACTGTTCCATCTCCAGCCTTCTCCTGGTTTTTTAGATGAATTAAATGTACACAAGGCTGCTTGAAGTTGTTACATAGCTTATAGACTCTATGTTCAGATTTTTGACAATATTTATTACTCTGTTTTACTCTTGTGTAGTTTCTGTTGCTGTGTCCTGGTTCACTTTTCTTTTCTTTTTCTTTTTCTCTTTTGGCAGTGTCTAATCTGTTCATTCCACCAGGTTGCTTTTCATCTAACACATTGTAGTTTTATTTCTAGCAGTTTTTTTTATTTCTATATATTACATGTCTATACTTGAGTTTTTGATAGCTATAATATCTGTTTTAATATCCTCAACTGTTAATTCTAATTTTCTTGTCAGTTTTGGTTCATTTTAGATCGCTTTTCTAAATCTCCTTATTGTGTCATATTTTCAAGATTTTAGATGTGTCTGGTGATTCTTTTATTGGATGTCATTCGTTGCTACTTTTTCTATATTGGTATTGGATATGCTTTTTGTTCCTGTAAATATTCTGTGTCATTGTTCTGTGACACACTTAAATTTCTCAGAAACAGCTTACTTCCTTCAGATCTTGATTTAAGGGGTGTTAATTGGGATGCTCAGTTGCAAACAAACTATTCCCCACTACTGAGCCATGATCCTTGTCTGTCCTCTGCCCAGTTCTCCATGAATCTTGAGATTTTTAGTCACCTATTGGGAAGAAACACTATGTTTGGTCATGTGTGCAAGCAGATGCTATAATTTTTATTCCTTTTAGGTGGTTGCCTAATAAATATTTGCTCAATAATCCTCAGCTGAATATGTAAGGGACACCCCACACTCTGCAAATGTTTGATGTTGGTTCTTTGTGCAGCCCTTTCCTCTTCCTGCCTGTCTTGGATTCTTCAGATGCTCAGATTCATCTCTTGACTTAAAATAAATCTGTTGAGTTTCACTTTACTTTCCTCTTCCTGATCTGTAGGCTGGAAACTCCACAGTCTGAGCAATTACAGGGCTAACTTTGTTTGTTTCTTATGTCTCCGGGGTCATTATCCTTTGTTTTCTGATGAGTATCATTCAAATTTTTGTTTAGGGTATTTTATCTGTGTTTTCTTTAATTGCTCCAGGCAAACAGATTAAATATGTGTTCCTTGATACTTCATCTTGGCTGGAGTTAAAATCTGCTTGGGGGCTAGGGGCATAGCTCAGTGGCAGAACACATGCTTAGTATGCAAAAGACCCTTGGTTTAATCCTCAGCACTGAAATGAATGAAGAAATAAATAATAGGCTATATTTTTTAAAAGTGAGAAATTGGCTTATAAAGATGTACTCAAAAATTGTTTCTACTTATTTATCAATATAGTTGTATCCTAATGACATAAACTGATAAAAATAATTCTGCCGGATAGATGTGACTCTTTAGCACTCAACAAACTCTTGAATAGATCATGGAATAACTTATTTGGCAGAGATTTACAAGTAATTGAAGAAATAAAAAATAGAGTTAGGAGAATTAACTAGTAGCGTTTTCCTCAGTAGAGAGCATGAAGTAAGTAAAAGGAATTGAATTTATGGTCTGGCTTTCATATAAGAAATGTAGAGCCTTAAGAATCTTATATATTGTTTACCTATAATCCTCAGTTCTCACAGTAGTATGTGGAAATGTTGGTTTAATAAGTACAAATGAAAGTAGATATTAATTATTCATGCCGATTTTTCATTTTGAGAATATTAGGTCTGCATTAATGCAAACTATTTTAAAAATAAAGTATATAGAAACATTGAGCCTTTTAGATATCTGGAATGCAGTGATGTCCTGATTTTTTATTGATCTGAAATATGTTAGTGTAGTTTCAGTGATTCCTGTGGGATGATCATACAGTAATTACAATTTTAAGCAGTTCGCATGTCTCAAAATGTTATCATTGCATACATTAGTGCTATTCAAAATGCAGTTGTAAAAAAAATATGAGGGAAAGTATTAAATAATTATCAGAATGAAGTTGAGTTAATAGGTGTGACATCCAATTATAAGTTGCCCAAGAGAAATATCAAGTGAAGCTTGAACATTTCAGCCTCAGCTAAGACCCATGCTTGTGCTAACATAGGCTAAGTGATATTCATAATGAGAAAGGAAATTCTTGATCATATCTCCTGTTATGAATACCTTGATAGAACCTATATATTATTTATGTGGCCTGAACTGTCAATTGAAAGATCACTTTTATTTTAAATCTTCTCATGGGAGAGAATGCTGAAATGCATTTTAGGGTATAAGTTAGTATATAACCTAAAATGAGACATTATAGACACACAAGTGGAGAAGCTAGAATGATTCTTGTGGTAATGGGTTAGAGCTACAGAGATCAGTATGCTTTAATATTTGGCTTAATAGAGGTATAGTAGATAAGCATAATATACACACATACATATCTATAAATACAATATTTAAATTTGTTAAATTGTGTATAGCAATATATTTGTATATTTATGTATTTGCTACCATACACATATATTTTTACTAGCTCTGAAAACTAAGAGCACCTAGAAACAATAGCATCCCAGTTGGTTATACCAATGGCATCAAATGATAGTTTCTAATTCCATATTCTAATAAAGAAACAAGAACTTATAGGAGTAATGACTAATTTCAGGCCTGAAACGGGTAGCACTGGGATGAGCCTGGGCATCTTGTACTGCCAGGAAGAAAGTAAGGCTTTTTAATCCTGTAAAAACTCCATAATATTACAAGTACACATGGGGGGGGGGGCAGGTGATCAAGGTCATGGTGAGGTGTAGTAGTAATAAATCACATTGATGGTACAAACCTCTGTATGATGTGATAGGAACAGCACTTTACTGCAGTGATCTTCCTTCCTCAAATTCATAAACCCTGCTTGATCATGAAAAAAAAACTTCAGGCAATCCCCAAATAAAGGATTTTCTATAAAATGCCTGACTAGTGCTCCTGAAATAGCCAAGGTCATAAGAGAAGATGGCACTCTGAATCAGAAATAGGACATTAAGTTAAAAACTAAAGAGATATGAAGGAAGTATGGGACTTAGTTAATAGGATCAATATTCCTACATTAACTGTGACAACTGTACCACACTAATGCAAGAGGTTAACAGAGGAAAGTGGAGTGTATGGGAATCTTTAAACTAGCACTTATTAGTTTTGGTGAAACAAAATATAAGCACCGTACAAATGGGCTTTAAAGTTCACATCAAATAATACATTCCCTTCAATTCATTTTATATTTATGTAAAAAGTATCTTTCTTAAATCATAGCACAACTTGTTTCCAAGTTATTTCGGGTTGAATGCAACACCCACATTGATGGCGTTGAGTAAACAGAGTTAGGCTCGTTATATCGGTCCCATGCTGTGTAATGTGTCCTTTGATTGAGGACAAAATATTTAAGCACTAGGTTAGCCTTTCAGACAATCACTGTGCCACAATGGAGCTGCTTATTTCTTTGCAAATATTAGCTTTCTTCATGTTTAAGTTAAAATTTTTGGTTAGCTTCATATTAATGAATTCTTCCCCTAGCTTCCTCCACTGTCTTCTGTGATCCTCATCTTCTTAAGGTATAACAGTTTTCCAGAGTTCAAAGTTTGGGACACGCATCAGGTTCATATTTTTACACGTTTTTTCCCTGTAATTTTATATATAGTAGAATCTATTATTAGGCTACAGAATAATATGTCCTTTGCAAATTTGTTATAATGACTCATAATCTTGTGCTCTCATTTTAAGTAACTGATTATCAGCATAAAGTATTCTTGGGCCTACAAAGGATAAGAGCAAAGATAAAGTTTATAAGTTATGGCACAATGTTTAGCAACATTTGGATGGTCACTTATTGTTATATATATATATATATATATATATATATATATATATATATATATAATGTTTTCTATTTCTAAAGCCTCTAATATTGAGACACTGAACATTTCTGCATTCAACTTTTGATTCTGGTATAGAATGAGTCAGAGTCACAGTTTTTTTTTTTTTTTTTCCAAATATTCCATTGAAGTTCATAGTAACTTCAGACAATAATTGCCAGGAAATCATAAGGAAGTGTGGAATTTAGGATTTCTCCTACAGTTGATGCTTGATTTGCATGTTTTTGTTACTCTCCAACTCTAGATTCTCAGTTAAGAACAGTTTTCTCTGCTTGGTACTTATCAGAAATATTTCTGCCACCATTTCAGCAAAAGAGTTAGCAAAGTTGTAACCTAGACATATTATCGATTGATTAACCTCCTACAAGTAAAGTCTGCTATGACAAAACTACACCCCTAAGGCATAAATACACATGATCCCAAATTCTGCGAGCACAGTTCCTACTGCTGCAGTCTAGTACCTGTCAACAGAACTGCCCTGTGGTGTGCCAAATTTGCCTCTCTGTTTGTTCCTCACTTCCACCATTGCTCCCTCCAGAGAGTCACACTTTGTTTTCCTGGAGATGTACATCTCTCCCTGAAGCAAATTACAGTTAATCTGCTATTCTGGGGCTCAAGTTCCTTCAGGTGATGAGTAAGAGAACTGGAGAGCAAACCAATTGCTCTCATGATTGACAGACTGACTATACAAACAGATAATGGCTGGTTCATATATGTCAATAGAACTCTGATTCGATGACAACGGCCTAGCGATGGCCTAGCACAGTTAGGACTGGTACAGAACAAGAGTTCTCCCTTCCCTCCCTCTCTTCTTTCCTTCCTAACTTAGGACCAAACAGAGAGAATCAAAGATGCTCCCCAAACCAATCAAATTGAATGCCTCACATCCAGTTATTCTGTCTCCAGCTTTACAATGCCAATAATCATCAATTAGAATACACAGGAAGTTTTTTTCCCTCTACAAACCTTTTCTACTCCCTTTGAGAATCTGCCAAACAGAAATGATGATAACTTGCTGTCGCAGGCCCTGAATAAACAGTTCTGTTCTCCTTTGGGTGCTTGTAATGGAGCAGAAATATTGGTCTTCTTTGGGACTTAATATTCAGTGTGAACTATTGATTGAGGATAAATCCAATTATAGCCACTGTCCCTCTCCAGCACTTTGGTGGAGGCAAAGATTCTAATGTGTCAAGTTGGTGTAAACTTGGTTTAATTTCATTCATGGAGGTCACATTTCATTGGCCTGTGAACTCCTAAGGACAAAATGAAGTCTTATCTTTACCTACCTAAGACTACCACAAAAATTTACATGTAAAAGATATTCAGATATTGTTACTCTTCTAATACCATGTTAAAAATTTAGCTATTATAGTTGTAGTGTTTCAAAAACTTTGTTAAAATAGTAATAGATAATGTCAATTTTCCCTTGGAAATATCAACATGCTTTTTAAATTATTCAACCTATTTCCACATATATGTATGAAAACATTTAAAACTTAAGATGATTTCTCTCATTTTGCTTTGCTAACTTGAAAGTTTTCTTTTCATACCTTCGGATTCATGTATTATAATAGGCTCACTGGATTTTCTAGTGATTAATCTCATATGTTAATTTTTACTCAGAAAAATTTTTAAAAATCTAAAAAAAGTAAATGTCATTATTTGTAAAAAAAAAAAAAAGAAGCAATGATGCATATTAACAGTTGCTGAAATATTTTGTATTGAACTGATGTTAGCAATTCAGTGTTGGCAATATCCTACTTTATTTATAGGTTTTTGCAAATTGGTATAGTGGTAGAAATGCATGAAATTACAATACATGGTGAGTTTTCAATAATGGGAAAAGAAGCCAGTGACAGGGGTGAGGATTTGCTCATGTATTACATGGAAATATTAATTTAATTGGTTTCCTTTAAAGCTTTTGTAAAAATGGCAGTGATAGTTACAGAAGTAGGAAGATAGTTCATGCTTAGTTAAGAGATCTGGCCTTCTCTTTTGTTAATGAATGACTTCAAAGCTGAAATTTGCATTAAGAACATTAATGTGATAATTTTAAAAGTACCCATTAGGCTGACACTTTTGGAATAACAAAACTAAATTCTAGTGATATTGAGACTTGTGGAAGAAGAGAACAGAGGTAGATATTGGGGGAAAATAATCTGATGACAATAAAAATATGCTTTTGCTTGAAAAATCTTTCAAAATGAATTCCAAGTACTTCAAAAAATACATTTTAAATATGCTTTACTACAGTTTTGAAATAGATTAAAATTATATGCAAATTAATACAAATCATGTGGCTTCGAGATTGTTTTGAAGTGCTATCTTCATTCCCTGGAGTAAATGGCTGCTAAATGAGTGGATGCATAAATATCTGACTGGGGTTGGCTGACTGTCTGGCTGAAAGGCTGAATGAATGAATGAATGAATGAATTGGTTATTCCTTTTGAAAGCTGTTAATATTTTTTTTTCTCTGCCAGAAGGCCAATTTTTGAACATATCTGTGGGAAGTAGGAGGTTGCAATTCTAAGCTTAAACTAATCAGTCCAATTCAGCCCAGTGAAGACCATCTGTTCCTGGTTGAGTGTACAACCTCTAAGCTGTAGTGCATCTGAGCCCCAGAGGGAAGATGCCATTTTCCCAGCATTCATTCACATCCTTGAATATATGTCTTCTGAGCATACACAGAGCCAGGCATTGTTTCAGAGGTGTCACCGTTGCCCTCTACTCAGCCAATTGTAATTGTTTTTGCCACCCATTCTTACTTGAAATTTCCTTCTCTCTTGAATTCTGCCATATTTCATTTTCCTATCTTTCCTTCTACTTCTGCAAAATTTGCTTCCTTTTTAATTTCCTTTTCCAACCTTGCCCCAGGAGTTCCCTGAGGCTCAGTTTTTGCCCTCTGTTCTTTCTCTGCACCAGTGATTCTCAACCCTGGCCATGATCACAACCTCTGGGGTGAGGCCCCAAGCATGAACACATTTTAAAAGCTCCATAAGTAATTTGGATGCACAGCTAGAGTTGGGAGCTATTTTTTATACTGTAGCCGAGGGAATTGTTTATGTCTCAAAACTTCACTTCTGTCTCTGCTGATTAGCGTCATACACTATCTCCTTTCACTTAAGGGCCTGTTCTGTGCCCCTGGCTAACCATGAAGATATTTCCATTTAGAAATATCATTTCCCTGCTTTGTCTCCAAAAATCTCTTTACCTCCTGTTTTTTAAGTTTATTCTTTATTTTTAATCCAAAAATATTAATCTTTGGTCTGCCTTCATTCTTTCTCTACTCAATCTCTTTTGTACTCTGTGGCCAAATGAACTCCTATATGACGTTAGTATTCACAACTTTTTTGCCACCAATGCTATTGGTCCCGTGTTGCCCGCAGGGTCAAATTGAACATCCTTATCATGGAATATAAAGGTTCAGAAACCTAAACCTACAGTTCAGCTTTATCTCAGGGCCTGTTCCAGTCTTTTGTAGAAGGATCTGCCCCTTCTCAGCCTCTGTATGAAGTCTTCTCCCATTTCCCCAAGTCATTCTTGCCTTACCCTTCCAAGTAGTATTGATTGTATAATTCATTGAGTCAGATTATTGTTTTATACAAGTTTAGCTATCAGCTATGAGACAAAATCTGGACCAATCTTGTCCTGACACCTAAGTGTGAATATGTGTTTAAGTCTTCCTTCTATCACAGAATTTTGAATGAGTCAGGAAAGATGATACGAAATGAATTGTATGTTATAGCAGCAATGTGAAGAATGTTAAAAGCAGACATAAATTAATCAAGTATAAATCATAAAATATATTCTGTAAGTTCACAGTAAACCAACATTTACTGAAGGACCATTCTGTGCTAGGCAGTTATTCCTATTATCATGCTTCATTTTTATGTAAGATGATATTATCCCAAATTTTAGATGAGAAGACTGAGACCCAGAAACATTCATAAGCTTTCTTCACCTAATAGATGTGGCTGGAATTCCAGTTAGGGTCTAAAGAGTTCAAATCTGGTACCTTGTATTCCTAACTCAGGAAGTTCTTGAGGTCAAGGTATTGTATCATTTAAAAAAAAAATTTGTTTACATTTTCATTTGAAGAGAACATGCTAAGTAATATTAAAGTTTTAGTAAGTAAATGACACATGAGAGCCATCATAGGATAAACCTTCTAGATCCAGGTTCAAGATAGAAGGTCTTTCACTGGCTAAGCAGCACCTTTCAGCAATAGATTGTTAGTGTTGTTTAGTACTTTGCTAATAGGGCTGATGCTAAAAATATTTTTAAGTTTTTTGTGCTGTTTAATCATTATTAATGTACTTTCTTTCAATAATTCCTTTATATGATCTCAAATTGGGAGGGAAGTTAGAGTTGAAGTAAATAGCATAGTGGATAGTGAAAAGCTTTAATGTACATCATTCTAGCATATAAACTTTCTAATAAACTATTTATTAGACTGGGATTTGAACGCAGACTTTGTCATATGAAGGTTCAGACCACATAGATCAAGTTCATTTCCTCCCAGAGGAAGGGTTATGTTTCCCAACATGATGTCTGAATTGGGAGGAGAGACCAGTGTTCTCATGATGACTGTTGTCCAGCTGGGAAGGACTTCCTTTCCCAACCTCCCGACATGGGAGACCATGGATGCTTTCCATCCTCCCTAGCTAGAGAAAAGAGAAATTAGCCCAGAGGAGAAGAAAACTTAGCTAGAAAGAATGCTGTCTCCTTTGGACTCTGATATATGTGAAGGATATTTCCTAATTAGGATCTGGTAAGAAAATGGGTTTTTATTTAAAAAAATAATAATTCTAACTATATTTGCTGGAATGTACCTACCTAAAATGATAACTACTTTTATTATCCAAATAACTGAGTAAGTTGAATGCTTATATATATTTTTATTATTAATTGAATAATATGGTTTAGCAATAGAAGGGAATAAGTTCTGTGTATGAACTATCCTTCATTTTGTAAATTTATCTTAATAGCTTTGTTTTCTAGGATCCTGTGTTTTTAAATTTTTTTTTTACTTGAACTGTGCCATAAATATAAAAATTAGGAGTAAGGAATTGAACTTCAAAGGGAAATATAATTTTATTCTTCTAGCTACAACGCTGAGATCAAAAACATTTGAGAGGTGACCTCAGTGGCCATTACAAGTAATTGGAATAGAAGTACAATTTCTTATTACTGCATCTAAAAAAATGAGGACAACATTCTTTAAATATCACATTTATGTGAAAACTTGCAGAAACTCAATCCACATGTCTTAATTGGGAGCTGCTATAAAGAAAAGCCTTTCATTGTTTTTATTACTTGTATTCAGAAATAAAACTGCTCTTATTTAAGCTCTATTTAGCAGAAATATTAAAATTTAGAGAAGAGAAGTTGGAAGTGAGGGAACATTGAATGATTCCAATGCTCACACCTTGTTGATCTGTACCCATATTCATGTTGTAGGTGGTGGAATCTCATAGGGGGAGAAGATAGATGTGCTGCACTGGAAGAACAGCTAGTACAAAAGCATGGAGCTGGGGAATTTCAGACATACCTAGGAATATGTAGCTATGCATTGAAGCATGCAGTGGAAGCAAGAGATGGGTAACTGGGGAGATGAATCTTAAAGGACAAGTAGATTCTAGATTGTGAAGCAGGGGGCTTGAGCAGTGAAGAAGCATTCAAGGTCTTAGGGCTATCGCAAAAGCATAAAAATATAACAACTACCATTGTACCGGAAGTTGTGTTTTTCTTTTTTCTTAGTGCAGTGCATCTCATTTTCAGTGACATCTCCAACTGATAGCTATTAGTTGTCTTCAAAACCAAAAATCCAGTCTATTTATATAGCACAGTCTGCCGGGAAGATGAACACCTGGTCTCTATCATTAAGTAACTAATATGCTTTGAAACCAAAGAGTTCTTCAGATGTAAGGTGACATTACTACGTAGTAAAAGAGAAAGAATGGTTCTAAGAAGGCAATTAAACACACAGAAGAAGATTTATAACACCAAAACTACCTGCCAACTCTAGCTTGTTATCTAACTATAATGTGAAACCGGCTAAATGCAAAATGTATACC
Source organism: Marmota flaviventris (assembly GCF_047511675.1). Lineage (NCBI taxonomy): Eukaryota > Metazoa > Chordata > Mammalia > Rodentia > Sciuridae > Marmota > Marmota flaviventris. Next base: position 30,584,511 of record NC_092508.1, on the reverse strand, counting down.
TTATTACAATTTGATCATAAGCAGTTTCATCACTGATTAAATGGACACCACACTATAGACAAATCTTGATGAAGAGTCCAAATATTTGCGGTGTTTTTTTAAGTTACAGCTAGTGGGAAATTTTTGGATGACTCTCTCATATTCTTCCATAATTGAGGTATAAGGTGAATAGAATTTAAGTCTCTTGATACTTGGCTGTTAAAACAACACAGATAGGACTCCAGCTAAAGTCTGTTTCCCAGACCAGCTTTGGTGGTGGCTCATCTTCATGTACTCTCTGTGCATGGACCCTTTTTATGCCTTAAAATTTATTTGAAGTCAAAGCCAGAGTCTTTATCATAGCCCACAAGCCCTGAGTATCCTGGTACTACCTTTCTCTCCAAACTCACCCAGGCTACTCTTCCCCTGCTCCTGTATCTCAACTGCAAAGACCTTTTTTTTTTTTTTTTCCACTTCTCCAGCCCCAAGAAACTCTCACTGCAGGAAGGAATGTCCCTTCTTCTTCAACCTACCCTCACTTCACCTAATGATGGTGTCCTGCTACTCTTATAAGTATGATGTCCCCAGGAAAGATTTGCATTTTTTTTTTATTCTTCAGACTAAGTCAAGTCTCTCTGCACTCATACTGTATAACACCATTGTTCCTTCTTGATAGCTCTTCTTGTTTATGTATGTATTTGCATGTACTTCCTTCTCTGAATGGTCTCTTAAATTAATGAGCAAATGTATCAGTGCTATACACCTAGTTCTCAGCACTGAATAGTCTCATAAATAAATATTTACTTGTGTTTGGATGCGGGGAGGAGGAATAAAATAATCAGATAATCATTGGAAATAGAAATTATTCTTTTTTAAAAAATTTGTTCTCTTTTAGTTATACATGACAGTAGTCTGTATTTTGGAAAATTATACATACATAGAGTATAACTTATTCTATTTAGGATCCACAAGAGTGGTCTTGTGGAGTGAAGATGTGGAGTTACCCTGGCCGCATATTTAAATACAAGGCTAGGAAAGTTATGTCCGATGATTTCTATTGTCTTTCCTATTCCCCTCACCTCTCCATTCCTTCCGTTTCCCTTTGTCTACTGAAGCAAATGTCTACTAAATTTAAGATTTTGTAGAGGAGCTATAATACAGTAGTTCTTGGCAACATATATTTAAGTGAAAGTAATGCTGTATACATCTGGCCATGATAAAAACGTAAGGAGAAATATAGTTTTAAGTTTTGTGAGCAGTATGTATATGTTACTAATATCCTCATTAGGACAGCAAAACTGTTGATAAAGAGAACTGCATTTCTACCATGGAGAGGCATTTTGAGAATTAATAGTCTGGAGCAGGAAAAAGAAAAATTGCAGATAAAGCTCAAAAGTCAAGGAAAGAGGAAATTTCCCCTTTTCTCGCCTCCTCCCACTCAGAGAAGCAGAGTTTATTAAACCAGAAGTGATCAAATCACTTTGTGACAGCCATGGTCTGAAAAAGGCACCTGTATTTCATGAATTGATGAGTAATTGTTTTTAGTCCTGATTCTAAGTACCCTGTTGATTGCGGTAGTGTGATGTGGTTGAAAAGCACTAGGTTTAGAGCTAGAACACCTGGATTTGAGTCCCAGTGTTGCCACTTACCTTGTTCATTAGACCTGAGACAAGTCACTTAACCTCACCCAAGGTGATTTCATTTAGGAAATGGTACCCTGCAGGATTCTTGCATGTATCAAATAACATAATCACAGGAAAGCTCCTGGATGTACTGCTAAAATGAATTCTTAGGAATTATGTATGTATTTGTCTCTAAGCAATGCCCTTTGTACAAATGACAGAGCTATGCTGCCCTGTCCCCTGTTCTGGACAAGCCTGCACACCAACAAATGTAGGCTGATGCAAACATTTTGAACATGCTGGTGTGAAGCAGCATACCATGGGAGTTTATAGACTCCTGACTGGGACAGCAGTGAAGCCTGTTTGAGATAATTATGGCATTTAATGTGGACCTTAGGAAATGGGAGTGACGTGACATTCAGATGGATTCTTCCCGGCCCTGCAGCCTAGTCCCTTTCACCCTTCCTTCCCTCCCTTCGTGCCTCTCTTTCTTCCTTTCTCTTTTTTCCCCTCCCCTTTTCATTTTCCATGCCTATGCCATGTGTCCCCTCCTTCTCCAGATATGCCCTGGGACAACAGTATGATGATTGGAAAAAGGAGATTTAGTAATCTTGGAATGAGCAGCCAGTTAATTTTTGAACTAAAATACATCATTTTCTGTCTCCCCCCGCTTAAAGGAATTTAAAAAAAAATCTGAAAACAAGGTGAAATACAGGTCTGAACATACTTTAAATTAGCTGATAACATAAATAAAACATTAGTTTTGCTCCCAATTTTTTATGGGTTTCTTCCATTGACCAATCACAGGTTGTTATGGGCCAGTAGGAGATAATTAAGTATATAGAATCCATTGCATTTATCAAGAGAGAGATGGTGAATGATATCATCTTAGAGCAGAACATTTTTGCACCTCAGAAATAAGAATTTTACATCTCTGCAAGTTAATCAAAAATATAATTGGATATATAAATTCTGGGTTTCTTTGCACTTCAGAAATTAGAATTTTACATCTTTGCAAGTTAATGAGAAATACAATTAGATATATAAATTATATTTTACAAGTACCTTAAGAATCCTATATAATAGATAAAATGATCATGTATACTTCTACAATACCTTTATGATATACCATAGAGTAAAAAATATCTACTTCTGGGTAAGTACACATGTGTGAGTACGTGTGCCTGCACATGAGATATTATTTCTAGGAGATGGGATTCTAAGAATTTTTCTTTTAGAAACTTTCTACTGTGTTTCTATAATTTATCATAAAGTTGTATATAAGTGACTTTTTCCATGCTATGTAAAACTGTAAAAGACGAAAATTATGCCCTTTAAATTTAAGGCCTCTAGAACAATAGTATACCTCCCATGTTTTAAAATCAGACTTTTGGTACCTTGTGAGATGTTTCACCTTCAATAACATGAGGCATTTAATTAACATCCAGTGGTGTATGATTGGACCCCCTGATGTGGCATACTTTCACATGAATTATTATAATGCAATATACATCCTAGTAATGATGAAGTTATTCAGTAAGTTTCCATAATTAGTAAGACTGTTAGAATCTTAGTTTTACCTCCCATATTTTCAAAGTAGTAAATAGTCCAAAATTTCCTTTTGTGTAAGATGCCTCATCTTTTAAAAAAATCTAGATATGTATTAGGGGTTGTATATTCCATGTACCATCTTTATATAACTAAGTTTGATACCATTGACTTAAAATTGAAAGAATTTTAATTTGAATTTTCTTCTTATTTAAAAATAAAAATTGTGGTCTTCCCTAAAGAAAGGCATCCTGAGCATTTTTGTGCAGCTGTGTAAGTTGGTGGATTCTGTCCTTAATAAGTTACTAAGAGGCCCTGTGACATCCCTCTGATGATAAGGACCTCAGTGTAGAAAAGGCTGTCCATGAGGTGGGCATTTCTCACTTAAATAGCAATTTCTACCTGACTTCTATTTCACTCACTGTCTATCCCTTGGCAGTAGATACCCTGACACACTAGAGGATAAGACTACTTTTTTATGAAGGAGCCCATCACATTTTTGAGAAGACTATCCATCCTATCTAACTTTTCTTTCTAAGGTTCACTGCCAAGACCCCACCCCCAATCTGGTTCACTTAACAAAACTACCTGAGGCAACACCAGGAGCTAGGCATTGGGGCTGTCAAGATCACCCAGGAGCTCACAGTGTAGTAGAGAAAAAACAAATGCATATTCAGGTAAATAAAATAAGACTAAGTGCTATTAAAAAGCCATCAATAAAACTACAAAAAAAAAATGCTAAGAACTAACATGGTGCTAAGCAAGAGCAGAATTTTCAGAGAGGGGTATAATTTAATCAGGTATTGAACCAAATAGGGATGCTCTCCCAAGGAAGCAGAGGAAGGACATGCCATGCATGGATAGTGCTGGCATACATCAGAATTACCAGACATCCAAAGGACCTATCTTGGCCCAGTGAGAAAAAAAAATGGTGAGAGGTTTCTGGAGTATCCTCCATTCACCATGTGGAGATAATCACTTGAGGAAAGAACATTTTATGAAACCTACATTAGACACTCCAAAGTAAACTAAAATCTTAATTTTCTAGACATATGGTTAATTTTTCTCTTCTAGCTTTTTACAATCTCTAGCTTAAAAACAAAATTTTTGCCATAATCTGTAAGTCCATACATTTTTGCATGTCTACTATTAGGTAAAATTAGTATTTGGAATATTTTAATAATGGTAACTCCTTATATTTAGGTCATGGCCTTACAAAGCACCACATCTGTACTTTTATAACAGAATTATTTCCCATGGTCAAGGTCAGTCAACCTTGTTAGCAAGACACATGACATAGTAACTTCATAGCTCTACATCTTCTGTAACTTTTATGTAGATATTTTGTTGAAATAATAAAAAAATTTTCTTATTTCCAGTAATATAGTTTTAGAAAAACACCTAAGTATTAAATGTCTAATTCACTAATTAAACTTTTCTCATTGATAAATACTACCTTTTCCATTTTGCCTCTAGAAATATTTATCATAAGCCTATCCAAAATTTTGAGGTGTCTTCCCAACTGTACTCTCCTCCTCAATCTGATGTTGGTACAGCATCCTTTCTTAATTATTTGGGTTTCTGACAGGCAGAAAGGGAAAAAAATAGTATGATCAACAGGTAGAAAGATGATTCAAAGAACTGACAAGGATTGCAAGTTCAAAGCCAACCTCAGCAACTAAGTGAGGCCCTAAGCAACTTAGTGAGAACCTGTCTCCAAATAAAAAAAAAATTAAAGTCTGGGGATATGAGTCAGTAATAAACTCATTAATAAAATGCCCCTGGGATTAATCCACAGGAACCACCCCCCCCACCTCAGAGAGAGAGAGAGAGAGAGAGAGAGAGAGAGAGAGAGAGAGACTAGAAAACGACTTTAACTCACTTGAGTTGGAATAGCTCAATGTTGATTATAAGAGAACAAAATTGTGTATTAGATGAGGAAACAGGTGATTGTCCCATCTAACCACAAAGATAGCCACTAGAATTTGATTCTTTATTTTTTTTTTTCCCCAAATTGTGGACACTTCTTATTCACTTGCATTTTGCTAATGACTGGGACATGGACAAGGACAGCAGCAAGCAGCTTGCTCTGCAGCTCTATCTTCCTACTGTTGCATTTCTGCTGCTGCCTATTTCCCCTTTGCTCTTGTTACAGCTTCTTCCTGCTCATGTGGTGGGATGAATGCTGGTAGGAATTTGCCAGTGTCTGAAACTCTAAAGCACCCTGGAGTAGAACATCATAGTCTGAAGGCTACACCCAAGGAGGGAGCCAAATAAAAGGTGCCTGCCCCTGTTGACTGTAGTTGTGCTGAAACAAAACAGAGGATGAATGTAAGAAAAAAGCAAAAATTCCTGCCTCCTAACAGTGCACCGTCCTTTGTGTCTTAGCTTTTCATTGTTAAGATGAAAATATCTGAGAAGAGCAGTGTAGAGGAGGAAAGTTTTGGCTCACAGTTTCAGAGGTCCAGTCCGTGGTGGGCTGACACCATTGCTCAAGGCCAAAGATGAGGCAGAGCATCATGGCAGAAGAGTGTGGCAGAGAAGTGCTGTTCTGCTCCTGGCAGCCTGGAAGCAGACAGAGAGGGTGAAGCCAGAGAGACAAGATACAATCCCCAAGGGTATGCCCCAGTGACCTAAGTTCCTCCACCAACCTCACCTTCCTATAGTTCACTCTCATTTAATCCATTCAAATTAGGATGGATTGATTAGATTACAACTCTCATAATCTAAGTTTTGCACCTCTGACTATTCCTGCATTAACACAGGAGCTTTGGGGAGACACCTTATGTCCAAACCATGTCACTTTTTATAAAAATTACTTATTTGTAAAGCAGATAAATGCCATTATTGTGTCTTTTTTTAGTTTCGAATGCAATCAGTAGCATTGTAGAATGGTGTCTTATTAGTGTCATGACTTATTTAAGTAATGCAATGACTTGAATGTATTGTTGTTTAAATCATTTTGTTTGTGAAGATGAAAATGTTCAAATACATACAGATTTTCTAAAGTTCCTGGGATACTGACTTTCCTTTGTTTAATGGTAAGGGAAATTTTTCTATGGTTTATTTTTCCCTATATCAGGTAAAACTGTATTCTCTTCTTTCACTGAGAATATGGCAGTTTCTTAAGTTATATATGTTAAGACCTTTGTCCATTTTATGTAGGGCATTGCATAATATAAATACAAGTAATCAACATTGTATCCCAGTAATAATTAGCTATTTTTTTTTGCAAAATCGGATTAGTTGGAATACTTAAAATTTAAGAAACTTAATTCTAAAATAATGAGATAAAGCTTTTTAATATTGTAGGAACATGTGAAATAGAATAGCAAACTCAGTGTAGGTGAGTTTAAATCAATAACACCATTCAGGTTGGTAATATTACAAAAGGTTCAGTTTCCTCATAGAAAATAAAATGTCTGAAAAATTTTCAGTCAGACTAAAAATTATTTTAAAAATGTTATTTTTTCCTATTTCAGTTTTCTTATGTTATAGTTGATCCCAAAGCAGAAGATTAAATGTGTGTGTGTTTGTGTGTGTATGTGTGTGTGTGTGTGTGTGCATACTTAATAGCAGTTATTTTTCAGAGAAATGGTTTTTCAAGCCGTCCTCTAATCTCCCCAGCATCTAAAATAAGTTGATATAAAACTCCCACATGGCCACTAAATATTAGGTGTGTTGACACCAGCATGGGTGTGTGGGTGGTACTGGGAAGAAGAGAAAGGTTTGCACAGAATTTATATGCTGCAGAATTAAAGTGGCCTCAGCTGCTTCCATTTCCTTTGAAGACTAATATTTTCTCAAATGAGGTGGATTAAGTAAGTGCCTTAAAAAAAAGAAGCAATATATTGACAACATCTGGTATGAAGAGTTGTTATAAAACATAAGAGGATCAGAGCCAGAAAAAGAATGGAGGGGAGAATCTAATAATTAAATTTCTTAAAATGCACCTGAAAAATTATAGGGATTTTCCCATTTAAATTTATCTTTGAAAAACTCCCTAGAGGAGGAGAATGGTTTCTGTTACAGCTGGTTAGGATTTCTGAACAAATGTCTGGGAAGGATGATTTTGAAACAACGTATTTTGTAACTTTAAAACATTTTAGATCTTTGTTTAAACCTGACTTCTGAGGAAGAAAATTGCTCTGAAGAGATGCACTATCCTCCTCCTCCTGAGCTAGTTCACAGTGAGATGCTGCTGCCTTTGCTCCTCAAAACTGGTGAAATCCTTGAAGGCCAACTGCGTCATTAGGAAATGAACTCAAGTAGAAGAAAGTGGGCATTTTCCTACACTTGGCAGAAATTCTGTTAGCTTCCTTGATAAGAATTATAGTTTTCAAGATTTAGGTTTCCTTAGCTTCCCCTTGGAGGCAGAGCCTATTAAAATATAAACTTCTGATTCCATAGGTCTGAGTTGGGGCTTAAGAATTTGAATATGTAACAAGTCTCACGTTCCTGCGCCCATACTTTGAGAATTGGTAAACTATTGCAAATTGCAGGGGGAAAAAAATGGGATGAACCTTAGCCAAAAGTTTGCCAGTTTCTAGTTGGATGGGTATAGAGACTATCATTTATTAATGATTAGATACTGTGTTAGGCCTTGACATTCAACTTTCTATCCGACTCTGTGAGGTAAGTAATACATGTTGCAAAATCACCTGTATAGAAATTGTTTTCCTTAATTGACTCACCTGGAGTTTAAAACCCGGGCAGCAGTTGCATCTAAATTTTAGCCTTTTTATTTGGCTTGTAAGATTCACCTCTTTGCATCTAAACCATACTTAGAGACTTATTCCCCAAAACTTATTATTAACTTTGGTCTTTCACATGTTTGTGTTAAATTCCTTGTATTTTCTAATAAAGGAAAATTTTGATTTCCAAATTATATTCTCATCTGAAAACTTCCACTATTGAGCAACACTAATTTATTAAAAACCATTTAATGGTTTTTAATAAAAAAAAAACCTCCACTATTGAGCAACACTAATTTATTAAAAACCATTTTAATGTATGAGTAATGATATGTGCAAAGATGATAAAAATGCTGAAATTCTATTCGAGGGTTTTAGAAAATTTGTGGAGAGAAGATAAAAACTTCTCCTTACTGATAAACAGCTAGAAGGCAAGGGATGGTGCCAAGGATAGAGATGTATTTCCTACCTAATTGCAAATGAGACATTTTCAAAGAGAAGCTTTTCAGAGTGGGCACTCATTATGTTTGTTTGTAGTGTTAAAGAATTGTTTAATTATTTCTATACAGAGGTGATTTAACTGCTCTTAAGTAATTCCTCCATCTACATCTAGGAGAGTAAATAATTTTAGTACTGGTACAAATAAATCACAGGTAGACCGAAAAAAAAAAAAAAAAGGAAAGGAAAAAACAAACAAACACTAAGCAGACTCATTCAAAACCATGGATCAAATTTTAAAATATGACTAGGTGGTTACACTTTTTTTTTTTTTTTTTTTTTTTTGGTAGCCTGGATTAAACCCAGGGCACTTTACCACTGAACCACACTCTCAACCCTTATTTTTTTATTTTGAGACACCGTGTCCCTAAGTTGCTTAGGGCCTTACTTAATTGCTGAGGCTGTCTTTGAACTTTTGATCCTCCTCCCTCAGCCTCCTGAGCCATTGGGAATACAGGTGTGAACTACCACATTGGATTTGTAAGTCAAATTTTTAGGGGGAATAAGATGGAAGGTGTAAAGATGCAATCTCTCACAGAATACACATCTTAAAGAAGAAAAATGTATCATGCATGCTAAGGATTACCTATAGCTAAATGAGAGATGAAAATAGAAGCATGTGTTGAACTGAAAGTCAATTTGGGAGAATGTAATAGAGAGCAATCTGACAGGTGCTATTGTTACTCTCAAAGGGAATAAACCAGAAGCTATAAAAGGTATATGTAGCCACCACTAGTTGTTATATGATGTTCCTGCTGACTTGGAAGTATGCAGAGGGAAATAACTAGTTTGTGTAAAGCTGTGATAATTTAACTCTGTCTGGAACAACTTTTTCATGTGGAAATCTTAAATTTAGATGAGTATAATTTGTAGTTTTTCACAATACTTATGCAAGTTTTTTAAAGAAAAACTTTATTTTAGAAATCATAAAATGTCAGCTGGAATTATATTTTAATATTGCACACAGTTTATTCATAAACTAAAATTACATTGTTAGGTATGTTAAGATGTTAATAAAATTCCTTTTAAAATTAAAATTTAAAATTTCAGTGCTACTTATGTTTTATAATATATGAAAACGGAGTTCTAAAGATTGCACTTATGCATCAAATCTGATTTAGTCTTTTGTGGAATATAAGAGTATGGCTGATTTCTTTTAATTCTAAGAATCTAGCAGAGAAGACCCTCACTTTTATATAGGTTCTGAATGAATAGACTCTGATTTCAGCTGATTTTTATTTCATATAAAACTGTAAGCTTCACAAATACACATCAATTTTAAACTCCCTAGAGTCCTTCTCTCCTTAAAAAATCATTTTCCTTCAAAATGTATTATAGATAATAAGTGATCTGAAAAATATTTTTAAGATTTTATTATTCTTTTCACCTATAGAAAGTATTGACCTATATGTCAACATAAAAGTGGAAAACATGTATCTGATGAAACATCATACAAAGTTAAAAGATTGGAAAAGAACATCTGTAACATATTTAAACATCAAAGGATTACTATCTAGAATATGAAGAAAAGTTTCTAAAAATCAAAATGGAAAAGAATGAAGAAAAACAGGGGGAAATGCAAAGCCTTTAAATAGTAAACTTACGTGTAGAAAGGAATGATGAACATTGACAAAATGCTCACGCTCACTACGTCTCTAAATTAAAACAAATTACTTCCCTGCTATTGGCAGAATTGGCGAGGACTGATATTACCCAGTGTTTTATGTGAGAAAGCAGTTGTTCTTCATGCCCCAGTGGTGGGAATTAGAATTGATAAGTCCTTTTTAAAAATACTTTTTAGTTAAGGATGGACACAATGTCTTTGTTTATTAATTTGTTTTTATGTGGCACTGAGTTTTGAACCCAATGCTTCATATGTGCAAGGCAAGCACTCTACCACTGAGCTACAGTGCCAGCCCCTGATAAGTCCCATTTGATAGGATGGTTTATGAAATAGGTGTCAAAACTAAAAGTATCTATAACTTGATACCTCTCTTAGAGAAATTCATAAGCATGTACACTGCCAAAGTATAATAGCCGAAAAAAAAATTGACGGTCATTGTTATAAACTGATTGCCTCCTTCCACCTGCCAAATGCACGTGTTGAAGTCTATGCCCCAACTTGACTATATTTGGATATAGGAGAAAATCAATGTAAAATGAATCATAAGGTTGGGCCCCTGATAGTGACCTTTGCCAGAGGAGATGCCAGAGAACTGATACTGTCTTTGGCACAAATTCTCTCTTTTCCTGAATGCATGTGCCCAAAGAGGTCCTGTGCACACACACACCATGATGGTGACTACCTACAAGCCAGAAAGAATGGCTTTCCGATTTTGGACTTCCATCATCCATACTATGAGAAAATAAATCTCTGTTGTTCAAGCCATTCAGGCAATGGCATTTTTTATGGTATCTTGAGTTAAAACAGACATTAAAATGTTTGAATATTTTGTGATGGTCCTATTGTAGAATATTAGGCAATATTAATAATAAGGGTACTATTGTTTTTATGCAGGGAATATTTCTTCTCCTATATCCTCCTGTGTTTCTTTGGATGAATACATTATTTTCTTATTGAAAAGAAAGAATTCTTAAGCCAGGAGATTCTGAGTTTCTGAAATATGTTCAGTTTCCTGAACCATAGAGCATGTGCCCAATCCCCTTTCCTCTCCAGCTCATTCCCTGACTGTGGCAGGGAATTACAAAACCTTACACATTGGAATTATTCCTTTACTTTAAAGAATGTACTGCATATTTCATAATAGTCACATTTTAGGCTTGTCACTTTTAGTAAAATGTGCATGTATACACACACACACACACACACACACACACACACACACTCAGGGTTTTGATAATAAACATTCCTGGGAAGTCACCACACAGATTAAGGGATGGGTCATTGTTATCTATTTCTATGTCCCTGAGCAATGTATAGTCTAGATAACATTTGTTTCTTGAGGGAAATTTACAATAGTTATTTTTCTGTAACTTCCTTTTTTAACATTATTATTATTTTTTCTGGTACTGAGGATTGAGCTTAAGGTACTTTACCACTGAGCTATATCCCCAGCCCTTCTTATTTTTTTTTTTAATTTTAATGCACAGCCACAAGAATGGGATCTTAATTATAATAAGTTATATTCTATGTATGTATAATATGTCAAAATATACCTCTGCTGTCATGTATATCTAAAAAGAACAAATGAAACAAAATAAATAAAAAATAAAAATGCTTTTGAAAAAATAACTTGGAAGAGGTATGCAATTTTTTTTTCCTCTTCTAAGTTTTGGTTTTAAGATCAAGCTGTTCCTCTACTGATATATGATGAAAAAATTCTGCCAATTGGAAATTAAAAAATAAATACAGGGTCTCACTAAGTTGCCTATGTTCTCACTAAGTTTTGAGACTGACCTGGAACTTTTGCTCCTCCTGTCTCAGTCTCCCAAACTGCTGAGGTTACAGGTGTGCACCACCATGCCCAGCACTTAGCATTTTTTAACTCAGAGTTTTTGATGTGAATTGCTGAGCATCGGTTGGCTAATCTTCAGCAGTGATTTTATAGTTTTGACTGGAAGTCCTCATAAGAAATATGTTTTAATTGCAAATTTGTGTATAGAAACATGCAGAATTGAGACAAAATTTTAGCTTTAACTTTTCTGTCTTGAAAAAAAATAGGCAGTTGAACATGTGTAGTTGATGATGTCTTAAATAGTGAATTCTCTCTCCTTATGAACTCTGTTTCACTTCTACATTTAGAATCTAGTTGCGGTGTGTATACGGTTTTAAGTTGATGATATACAGCACATTGAAGAAAATTATCCCATTTTCTAGCTTCCATGATTACCACCAAAATATCAACTTAGTCTGTTTACAGTTCCCTTGTAGGTCATTTAGTTTTTTCTCTGTGTTTTAAAAATCACTTCTTTTTTCTTCCAGAGTTTTACTCTGCAATATACAGATATGGCATTTTTCTTTTTAATTTACCCTGCTAGAGATTTGTTGGATATGTTTAATAACTACTGATAGTTGTGGAAAACTTACTGCTGTGATCTTTAAATATTTTCCCTTTATTTATTAGATATAACATCTACCTCTGTCCTCCATAAATCTTTAGCATTTGTGCTTATCATTTATAACCCTGAGTTCTCTGAACTACATCTGGGTTTTTCTTCAAAGCTATTTTCTATTTTGTTGATTTTTCTCTTCAGCAATATCTAAAATGTAATTTCAATATATCCATTCTGTTTTTAATTTCAATTATTACATATTCCCTTTGTTATTCTTAAGACCTAATGGCTATGTTTATGGGTTCTTAATATTCTTTGTTTTTCAGGCTTTTTATAAATTCTTTAAAAAATGAAGCACAGTCGTTGTACCTTCTGGGTTCTAACACTCTAGTTTACAGTGTCTTCTGAGATCTGATTCTGTCCTCTGTTCTTATTGCAGCCCAATGGTCTCATTCATAGTGCCTTGTAATGGTTTTGTTTTGCTTTGTTTTCAAGCTCATCTTCTTCAGAGCTCTGTGGGAATTATTTGAGAATGTCTGTGTTTTTTTCAGGTTGTGGGAATTAAGGAGGGATAGCGATGTGATCCTCCCTTCCCGCCCTTTCTCCCATGGCTGGTGTAAAGATATTTCAGTGTCCTGGTGGATCTCCTCCATGCAGTGGGCTATTTCCAGCACTGCTGCACCAGGGTATAGAGTTTTTATGTCCTAGCTCTTCGTGGATACCTACCATGAATTTCTACTCTAAATGCTCTGCCTTTGATATGCCCTACGGTTTGTCAAATAATGTTGACATTACTCAGTTTTGTCAGATATTCTCAGAAGAAAACTGGCTTAAGTGCTTGCTAACTTTGAGTCCCAATTTCACTTTGATTTTAGCCTCTATAGGTTCTTTATGGTCTTTGATTCATAACTTTATTTTTTTAATTGAAAAATGTTATCTGCCTTTGTTATGTTTCTCATTTAGAGACTCTTTCATCTTGCTAGAAGTCAAAGATACTAGCTCATCATTAACAATTTTTAAAAATCCAATTTTGAGGTTCTTTTTAAAGCACTTGTTAAGATTCTCTGAGTTATTTTCTGATTTATCTCATGATTGTATCACCCTACTTCTTTGATTTAGAGGTTGTTTGGCTACATAAGTTGACTTTATGAAAATTCTTGCAACACATAATTTTTGGGAGGAAAAATATCACAAATGAGAAGTTAGTGGCTATTGGAAGAAGCCATCTACTGAGATTTGAGAGTCAAATTTAGGGTTCTATTAACCTTGACAGAATAATTAGAAAGCTGTCACGTTTCAAGCAGATGGAAAAATGAATACTCCAGAGGACATACAGGACACTCAGAATCTCCTTAGAATTGTGATTATTTTGAATCCGTAAATGAGTATATGCACGTTCTTTAAAAACAGAAATTCTTTTGGTAAATATGCTTACAATTAGGACTTCTAAACTGAACTGCTTCACACTGTTGTTTCAGCACATGACGAGGCTGCACATTGACCTTCTTGCAACCTTTTAAACGTGTGTAGTTTGAGGAGCTGAATTATAACTAATATGAAAAGCATCTTGGCATTTAGGGAATAGTGAAATGCTGACATCTTTGTAATCTAACTTCTGAACTTTTTCATGAAATTTAAATGTTTGCCCAATGTGATCGTTTCCAAATAGTAATTTGAAGAATCTTGAAAAGACTGCATTTCTTATACATGCTAGGCCTCCATGGGCAACAGATTAATGACAGGTTACTGACACATTAGTTAAGGATTTATGAGAACTGGAGAAACCTCTAAAGAAAAAATAACCTTTCACAACATAGTCCTTTTTTTTTCTTATCCCTGATAGTATATGTTTACTTGTAGCTAGAACCTATGTTCATATTAGCATTTTTTTTTTTAGTTAGCCTAAGTAATCATCAAACATTGGGTATACTGTGAATATATTCATTTATACAAAGACAAAAAATTTTATTTAGTATTTCTGCAAACAAGAGTGGTTTCTTGTAATAGAGAAACAGAGAATTAGTGCATAGTGAATGAACTAGATAAATTGAATACCTTCTGGTATTGTATGTGCACGTATATCTAAGCACAAGTCTATCACCATATGCAGCTGTTCTTGAGCTTGCACATTTTGGTCCATGTCTCAGATCAGTCATGTCAAACAACTTGTATGGTTTGCCCTAAAAACTCCAGTATTTGGTGCTTGCAGATTTTCTCCTCAACACTTGGTTTATATTTTGCCTCCATTTTATTTCATTGATGACATTGTGATTTGAGATTTTTTGGCATGATATTCCTGTTTTGCTACTTATATTTTTCTGGCTTTCCTACTAAGTAAATGTAAATGGGGAAAGATCAAATTCATTTTTTAATTCATTCTTCTGGTAGAAAAGAGGTAATTGAAGGCACTGCATCACCTTAGTTTTTTGCAAAAAAGTAAAACTTTCTGGGGCAGTTTAGATTTTCTATTTATTGAGCCTGGGATTCACAAGCTTTTGAGAAGTGAACCAAGGTGAACTTGTTCAATCAGTCTAAGTGTGTGTGTGTGTGTGTGTGTGTGTGTGATTAATGGGGTGAATTGATGAAAGCACATAAATGGCTGAGGAAGTTCCTGATCCTGGCTCAGCAAGAAGTTGCTGAGATGTAAATGTAACATCAGGAGCTCATGGTTCCTGTTTCATGGAATTGCTTCATTTGCTTCAGTGGGCAGTGTTCAGGGTTTTTCCTAGAGTCCCTGATTCCTCCTCATGTGGTTACTTTTTCTCTACTGTATCTGAGCAAAACCACCTCTGACCGAATACTGAAATGCAGAACTGCCTATGAGTTTCATACTTTTTGAGCTAATGCAGCTAGTGCAGGGACCGTGCTTAATGCTTCTTTTATGTTTTTACATAATGTCTTACAGTGTTCTACACATGGTATGTGCTGTCTTTGTATTGGTAGCTTGATCATTATGACTGTCTGGCAAATTGCACTGTGAGTTGTACAAGGGATCATATTGTTCCCATCTGGCGAAGTTAGAGAAAGGAGTGCAGAAGTACTGTTGATCTCCTGACTTCTGCACTAAAGGGTTTAACTAGGCTTTCATTTGGTGCCCAATTTAACCTTAAATTTCAGGTAGGAGTTTTTCTTAAAACAGGGAAAATGCTTCTGAGTTCAGAAAACCTTGAGTAATATGATCCAAGTCATTAGAAAATTAGGCATAGTGACTTACTCTAGTTTATACTAGCATGCTGCTCTATTTCACATTTATTAATCTTAATAAAATGTATACATCTACTTATGCTTTTTTTCTCAGTCAACAATATAGATTGGTGAATAAATATAGAAAATATTTCAAGTCTGACTTCCTATAAGATTTTCCCATTAATTAGGCCTTGTTAGGAAGTGGTAAGAAGGAGCCACCTCTTCCTACTTACCGCTCTATCAACCTAATTGAGTTTCCCTAATGCTTTGGAAATAATAATGTATTTAGAGAATATGACAATATTAGGAGAATAGAATAGAATAGAATTAAACTAACTTCGTAGCATGAATGGTAAGCTAGATTATGAATTTGAAAATTATGGGGCTGGGGATGTGGCTCAAGTGGGCGTGTGCTCCTGGCATGCATAAGGCACTGGGTTAGATTCTCAGCACCACATAAAAATAAAATAAAGATATTGTGTCCACCTAGAACTAAAAAATAAAAAAAAGAAAATTATTCCACAGGACACTATTCTAAATTTAACTCTAACATCAGATTTTTTGATAGTTCTCATTTTACTGTGACTATTAAAGTATATTTGAGTTTGATTTTAAATATTCTTCACAGATTATATAGATTAGAAAGCTTGTTCCATATCATTATTAATAAATGGATACATTGCAATAAAATTCCCATTATCAAGTGGTCGACATAGGAATCTGAACAAAAAGACCAGAAACACATGGTTGAAATATTTGACTGTTTCTTTTTTAGGTGGTTTTGATACCTGAAACAATTTGAGTATTAAATAGTTGCAAGTCACAGTGTGATACAAGCAGAGTGACTAGAAAACCAAATGGCAGTGATATTTTAAAGGTGGCCACCCTTTAACACATTCAATATTTGTTTTATTCTTTTAGATATCTTACAAGTTTTCTTGCCCAAAACTGTGCTACTTTTGAGGTTTTCTTCATAGTGTTTTAGGTGTGAAATACAGTCCTCTTTAATTTTCGTTATTGACTATGATACAGAATATGTTTGTGTATGTACATATACATATATACAAGTGTGTGTGTGTGTGTGTGTGTGTAAGATTACAGCTGTTTTTTTTTTTTTACAACTTACCAAGATAATACATAAAGGTGGCAGTTTTATAATAAATCATATAGTGACAATGTGTTGCCCTTTGCCTAATATTTTAAGGGTTCATATTTTTAAAAAATCCGTAATATCGTTTCCAGATACATATGGGAGTACTGTGGTAAACATTGAGCAAAAAAATTGTGAGTTGATATTTAAATATTGAAAAAAATCTATGTACACAAAAAGCTGCTTAAGCAGTGGATTTCTAGGGATTAGTGTATTTCCCATGAGGTAAGGCACTGGGCCTCTGGTCTCAGTCCTAATGTGCTTGAGACATGCAATGATTCTGCAGAAACAATGCTGCAGAGTGTCTTCCTTCTTAATTATAAATGTGCTCCTAATTATTACATTTTAAGAGCTAATTTAAGTTTTAAAGGCTTAATAATTCAGCTAAAATTTTTCTGATTGAGATAGAATAAGGGGGCCATTGAAAATTTGATTGTCACTGATAGAATACACAATAAAAAGAAGCCCACTACAATCTGATTTGTCGCTTTAATAATACAACAAACATTGCTGAAGTTAAGTCACCATATGACTTATTTCTAAGTAATTTCTAAATTTGCTAAGTAATTTCTAAATTGTTTGCCTTTATTCTGAGTATAATGGCTTGAAATTTGTTTGATTATTTAACTAATTATCAAAATTCACAAGAATTTGCTGGAAAGTATTTCTTACTTTCTGCTCTTTGGTATTATTTTCTATTTTCCTTGTAATCCCATTTTAAAAAATCTTTATCATTATGGGCATCCAAGCATTCACCAAATTTTAGTAAGTATTACTACATTAAGTGTAACTTGCAAAATGTATTTTGTATAATTTTAAGAATTATTATTGGGAAGGGCTGCTTTAAATTATATTTACATATAGATAGAGATTGTAGTACTATGTGAAACCTCCATAATAATGAAATAGAAAAAAAGATTTGGAATCAAAACAGAGGATATCTCCAGTCTTGGAAGCCAGGGACAACTTCTTGTTGGATGACATAATTTGGGCTGAGTTTTGAATAATGATTTAGTGCTGGCCAGATGAAGTCTGGATGTGTGAAAGCCAGGACAGGATGGTCAGCAGGGTCAGGCATCTGAGACCAAGGGTTCAGCAAACTGCAGTTGCCATTTGGTCTTCATTCAGGGTTCTGCTTGCATTACATGGAATAAATCAGACTTAAGGAAGCTGGCAATGAGACTTGGTATTGGAACTTATATACACAAGCTCAGCAATCTAAAGGACATGCTGACAACCATAACAAATAACTAAATGAGTGATGAATGAACCTTGGCGAGAAACAAAGAAATAAAAACAGTTTGAGGATATGTTCAATCATATGTTTTCATAGCTATTAACTGAGAGTTTCTTATACACAAAGCACAGTACTACAGAAGCCCAAGAGTTATCAGTGGACACAATATCCATGGTCCTTGCACATGCTAGCCTCGGTGTAAAGCAGAATAAATGCATTTAAATGAACATTTAATAAATCACTGAGCAAATAAATGTGTGACTGCAAGTTGTGATAACTGCACAGTAGAAAAAGTAATCTGTATTTGGGGTAAAAATGGGAGTTCATAACCCACTTGAATCTAATGTATGAAATATGATATGTCAAAAGCTTTGTAATGTTTTGAACAACCAATAAAAAAATAATTTACAAGACTGAGAACAGAGGAATCTTATTTAAATGGAGGTGGGGGGTGATGTCAAACAGGCATTCCAAGGAAGGAATATAATGCTGAGATCCAAAAGTAGCCATGAAGATAGCTACAGAAGAGCAAGGAGTTGAAAATTCTCAGTAGAGAGAGGAGCCTATACAAAGGACCTGAGAAAGAACAGAGCTTGGAAGTTTTGAGACACTGAAAGAAATTGTGTGAATGAAGAAAAATACAGATAAAGAAACAGGTGATATAAGCTGAGGCTCAGAAGGGTAGGTGGAGAGGAACTCAGAAGTGTAAGCAAACTGAAGAGTAAACTGGAATGAAGAAGAGAGGCTCCAAATCTTTCAGGATCTAGATGGAATTGGAGCAGTTCAGTAAAGGCTTCCTTCTTTGATTCAGGAAAGAAGATGGATAGAGAGGTGGAAGTGTTGAGAGCATTCTTTATTTTTATTTTTTGTACCAAGAATTGAACCAAGGGGTGTTTAACCACTGAGCCACATCCCCAGACCCCCCCCCCCCTTTTTTTTTTTAAGAGACAGGGTCTCACTGAGTTACTTAGGTCCTTGCTAAATTGCTCATGCTGGCTTTGAACTCATGATCCTCCTGCCTCAGCCTCCTGAGCTGTTGAAAGAGCAGACTTCACTAAGAGTGCAGGTTAGACTCAAGGAAAGCAAAGCAAAGCAGTCTGGACAATCTGCTGAAAAACAATGATAATGGAATAAAAAGTATGGGCTTTTTCATCAAGGGTAGATAGAAAGCCCACTTGGTGAACAGTCCGTAGTGAACACATAATGCTAGATACATAGCAAACATTGAGTATTTTTCAGAATGTTTAGTATCCTTGGGGCACAGGGCTGAATGGATACTGTACAGGACATTTTATAGTTCTATTAAAAAATGATAAATATTAGAAAAAGAGGAATATTACTCTCTATCATAAAGACACGTATGCTTTTAAGATCTCAGATCCAGTCAAAATGTGTGTATTGCTATGTGTTATCTATGATGGTGTAATCACATGCCTTTCTTTCAATAATTTTATCTCTCTTTCAATAATTTTCTCCCTGCTTTTAAATTTAAAAAAAAAAAATCCCATCCTTTATTAGTGATTAAAATTTCAAAATAAATCTGATTTTTCATCACTATAAAATGCTATATATCAATCCCCTGATGAACTTTGAGCATGTTTTTTTCAGTTTTCTTCAATTAATGTCATTGGCAAAGTTCATGGAGGCACATGTTTCTTTACCAGTTCCTGAATGTGCACACGCATTTTAGGGAAGAGCCTTCTCATCAGAAAATAACTCTCCCTTGAGGATGAAGGCTGTATCAGTCTCTTAGGCTATTGGCACTTTATGAGTCATTCTGCACGAAGAGAGTGTAGGAGAATAAAAACTTCTCTCCTTACCCATTTCCATGTTCGTGGATGAGGCCCCTATAACAAAAGCAGAGTAACAAGAGAAAAACATGCCAATTTATTTTATATCAGTTTTATATGATGCAAGAACCTTCATAAAAATATGAATACCCAGAAAAAAAAAATGGGAGTCTATGTGTTACCATGCCGGGTTTGAGTAAGAAATGAATAGTTGTGGAGAAGTATGACTGGACAGGGAATAGGACCTAATGGTAATAAATGAGGAGTGGGAAGACTGAGCAAGGTCTATTGGTGTATGTGCTTCTCTGTGCCCCCAAGAGAAGTTTGGAGAGTGACCTGCTTGGTTTTTATGACCTGCTTCAGGGGAGAAGATGAGTGGACACAGAGGGTGACCTTCCTGCTTCTGCTGTTTTCTCAATGTCAAGGCACCATATTTTGCTCTAATGGGTCCAAAATTCCATCAAGAGCTCAAACCAAGAGAGGAATGAGACAAATATGTCCCTCAGTAGATCCTTAATCATCTGAGGAAGAGTTGGTTCTGAATACTCAATAACCTGGATATGTCTTTCAAACCGTTCCCCAGTAGAATTCATCCATTTTATAAGCTGCTAAATTTACGTTATGTCTTAGGCAGATCCAGCGGATTCCATTAAGTTTAAATATATTTATTTGCGTACAGCTATGTGATATCTATGGTGGTATTGTGGCTTTCAAGGTTTTCTTCCCCCTTTTAAATTTAACAAGAATCTTTCCATTAACTATAAGCTAATCATCTTACCAAAAAATTATTAACAACACTCTTTTAAACTCTTACTCAGTTTTCATAATGTGATAAAATTTCAGTTTCAAATACCAGTAACAAGAACCACCTCAGTTTAAAACACCTTTGCTTATAATCTCAACTCAAGTTTTTTAAAACAATTTTGTTTCAGAATATTTATTGCTTTTAACTTTCATAAAATCATGTATTATTCCCATGTTCTCATGTCCCCAAACCTTATCCATATGGGTTTGTCTCAGTAATTGAAGAAAACTGAAAGTCTTTCATAACTTTTTTTCATTACTAGATTTCACTGAAATTGGAATGTACAATGTTAAATCTGAAATGTGAAGTAAATGCTATTTTTACATGATATCTTGGTCTTTGTCTTTTGTGATATTGCCTAGGTTGGGCTTGAGTTCATTTACTCAAGCAGTTCTCCCACCTCAGCCTTAGGAGTAGGTGGGATGATAGGCATGTGGCTCTCATGGCCAGCACTTACATAAATGTTAATCTTATAGTTGAAACAAAACTTGTTACATTAAAGAGCAAAATTTAATAGCTAATTCCATATTGCTTTTTTTAAGTGAATAGAATATGAACAATGATAGCTATTGAGATACTCATAATATGTATTAAACTCTAACAAATAGGTACTGTTCCATTGTGAATAGAAATTTGGGAAATCAAAACTAGAAACTTTATTCTACATTTTGGGAGTAGAAAGGATGATATGTATTTAGAAATTGATGGAAATTACCATATGCCCCAACATTGAGATGTGTGGTTTACAAAGCTAAACAATTTAAAGGAAATGTGAAGGTTAATACAGTAAGAGCACCCTCCATCATTTATAAAGATCAAACATGCTTATGGAAAATAGTGCCATTTGTAGAGATTGGGAAACCTCAGATGTTGTTGCTTAAAATATGTATGTTTTCTGACATTTGGGTAGAGTAATGTCATTTCTTATGAGTGAACTTGATTCCTGACATTCACTTAAATGCTAATTTAATTTTGATGCTGGGATAGCAAAGCCTTCCAAATTTCATGGTAGTTGAGTTATCCTGGAAGTTCTGATGAGTGATTGAGAATAAAAAGGGTCTCCCTCTAATGGCTGGGCAGTGATGGAGACATAAGATGAATTCCCAACAGTAACAAATCCAGAAAGAAAAGCCCTTGAGCATAATCCACAGCAAAGCCTGACACTCTTCTTGCTTTAAGGAATTTCCTGGTGGCCTCAGGGAGGATATTAATGGAACTCTTTAGGCTTAACCTCGTTAAGAGACTGTTATGCGGCCCTTGTTGTTTCTACTTTAAAGTCAGGAATTTTAAGTAGATTAGAATGAAGAACAGTGCAGTGCAGCATAAAGTTAACATTATACTGTTAATAACGTTCAACTGAATTATTAATTTCTGCCAGAAGTTGTTTTTAAAATAATCAGGATTAACTGTAGAAATAAGGATTGTTTTCCCATCTTTGCTTCTTTATCAAAAGAACAATTCATTGTAATTAGGGATACCTTAAAAAAAAAAAAAAGGAAACACAGCTATAAAAACTTGTTATATTAATGACTGATTCTACTAATATTCTATATCTAATAATATATCCAACAGGGAAGAGAAAAAAAGTCAAGGAAATTGTTTCATTCAAACCATTGAGCTTTTTTGTCCTCTTCAAAACCAGTCTGTTAGAGGACAGGGTTAGGGAAACTTGTTATATTAATGACTGATTCTACTAATATTCTGTATCTAATAATATATTCCAACAGGGAAGAGAAAAAAAGTCAAGAAAATTGTTTCATTCAAACCATTGAGCTTTTTTGTCCTCTTCAAAACCAGTCTGTTAGAGGAGAGGGTTAGGGATGATTACCAAGAATGGCTAAAGTGGAAAGGGTATGGTTTGCTAGCTCTCTCTTTTGGTGAAAGAGCCATTTAAAACAGTGTACAGGCAACATGGACTTGGACTTGAAGCAGAGAAGCTGGCAGATGGCACTCAGGATGGAGAAACTGCTGGCAGATGGCATGGATTATTTGAGCAACAAAGACATTTTGGCTACCAGTGCTAAGAGTTGGAAAGAAAGAAGACGACAACTTCCCCAGTGTTGCCAGCTTGTGTACAGAAAACGTTTTGGCAGAATGGAGACTGATAAAAAGAAAAGATATTCAATTGTTAACTGCAAGGAAAGAAAAGAGCTGTTATTAAGTTTTCTAAGTTGCTCCTGCTGGTGTGATTTGAACATAGTTCCATATGGAAGAGCCCTTTAGAGAGCACCTAAACCAAACTCTACGGACTGAATATTTTACCTTACTCATTCTGTCTTTATCATCAATAGGACACCTTTTGGAAATTTACTTTTAAAAGGTGTAACTTGCCTTTTCTTTTTATTATAAATACTAATTGATGATTTCATTTCCCTGGTGTCATATGGTAAAAAAAAAAAAAAAAAAAAAAAAAAAAATGTAGCTTTTCATTGTGGAGATGGGTTATAGTTCTTGTTTGTTGAGGTATAGTGCCTTTCCGCCATATTTAGCTTGCTAAACTAATGTTGGTGAAGTCATGTTTGGTTAAGATGACATTGATATTTTGCCAGCAAGGAATATGCTAATTGTTTCACTGTACTACTTTGGAGGCTACAATCATTACTGAATGTATCCTATTTGTTTTCTTGGGCCTCTGAACTGCCTGTAACATTCTTTTTAATGATTTCATTCTTGCTACATGTTTTCATTTGTAGTTTTTTCACTACTATCTCCTTCTGCCTCTTGTTACAAACTGTGCTTCCAAAATTAATTTAATTTTTTTAATCTAATACAGTAGCCTTTATCTACAGCAATATTTTAAACTGAATTTTACAATGTAATTGTTCTAAAATAATTAATATATCAAGAACAGTGTTAATAAAAATACTTAGGGATGTTTAAAATAAAATTTAGAGTGAAATATATTGATAGAAATAGAAAAAAAAAATTCCATGTGCATTCTTAATAACGATTTCTCCCCAGCTCAATGAAGTTTAAACTTTTGGTATCTCAATTATTCAGAAAACTGAGACTTTGGATATAATTGAAAATGCTATTGAACTTAGATCAAAAGAGATAAGTAAAATTCAGAATAGTGTCACTAGAGATGCCTCAGAGCCACCAAAATTATCATCATAATGATTATTTAACTTTTGAGATGTCCTGTCTCAGAACTTTTGGCCTCTTACCTTATATAATTTTCTGTTAGTCGTGGTGATCCAATTTTTCTCAGACTACCAGACTAGAAGCTTCTAATTGGAATGAGCTACAGAGGGAAGAAGGTGAAAAGGTACAAAGATAGCTTAAGATAAGAGAGAACCCATTAAAAAAAACTACTCAATTACTACCAATGAGTAAAATGATTTCTAGTACTTCGAGAAGGAAAAAAAAGTGACTTATTTCAATGAGATGAAATTAAGATATTTAAAATAAATTCCTCAGTAAATGGCTAAAAAGTTTGGCACTTGGATGACAAACAATTTTCTAGAAGATTCACTTATTCAAAAACTGTCATTGCATTCTTAGTGGATAAAGATGATCTAAATCATATATAATTCTTTTAACCAATAAGTCATTTCCATATGTTGGAAATTACATTGGAAATCTTTGCTTAGAGGAATATGCCTTTATATTTCATGTCTTCTTCCAGACTTATTTTTCTTTGTTGTCTTCATTTTAGTGATGAAAGTGGTGGTAGTGGTGATCTGATTAGAACCACTCAGCTCAAAAGCCCAGCAGCTTCTATTCTGCCTTGGTCGGAGGCAGGTCACATCACTTTTGTCTCTCTGGACCTCTACTTCCTCACTTATTTAAAAAAAAAAAAAAAAAAAAAAAAAAAGTTGACTCTGTCCTTTCTTTTTTTATTGATTTCTGAAGCATTTCCTGTCACTTCAGGCATAATTTATAGGGAAGAAAGTTGATAATAATTAGCATACCTGAATAGGTTTTTATTATTAAGCATTTTGTATCTTATTCCACATTTATTATTACTGGACTCTCTGCCTTTTAAGGTCAGTTCCTTCTTCTGATAAATATGAAATTAATCTTGATTCAACTAGATGAAATCTGTAAGGTATATACTGCATCAAAGGCTGAATATATTTTACTCCAACTCATGATTCTTATCTTTTCCTCTATCCCAAGAAACTTCTCCTTAGGACTTTCACCTCTGTTCTTGTCACCAGAACCCCACTCTTTTATCATCCCTTTTTTCCCTTCTACCACTTCCTTCCTCTACCACCATGACAAGTTCATGTCTTTTCACTATGAAGTGAGGGATATGGAGCCTTATTCCATCACTGCAGCTGCTAACCAAATATTTGCTGAATGATTTAATGCAATTTTAGCTATACTATGACTACCAGCACTTTATCTCTGAAACTCTTTTCTTCTATCACCCTTTACTCACTGGTTAAGACTTTTATCCCTCCATCACATGGCTTGACACAACCACGTTCTCTGACGGTGTCAAGACAGGTGCCAGGGTAAAGATAAAACCTCTCTCTCATTGTCAGAAATTAGGCATTACAAATTGGGCATTTTTCAATCTGCTTTCCCATAGAAGGAGTGTTGAAAATTATTGTTAGCTTTGGTATTTTAATGTAGATACAGTGTAGATTAAATAATATTTTGTTGCCTGGCTAAGTAATCTAACTATTATTTACAACCCAGTATTTTTCTCTGGAAATATGTATTCTGGGTTGCTGGTAACTGATTTGTAAATGAATTGGGGCAAGACAGTCCATTTGTCAGGTGAGAATGACCTTTAGGCCACATGTATAGAAAATCATATTGGGATGAGTATGAATTTTGAATATACATGAAATCCGTAGCCCCTCAAATTAAGACTTTGGCATGTGACCAAATGGAAATATTCTCAAACCAGCCACTGGCTTCTCCTATACACTCGGGTTTTTACACATTAAGGAAAACTTTTCAGAACACATCTATTATAAGAGCAAAGCAAAGTTCGACTTTGAGAGCGTTGAATTTGAATAAGAGCTTCATTACTATAAACTTTGCCCATCCCCACTGTTTACAGTTCCAGAGAAATTTTAAGTGGATTATTTTCATTTAAGCTGTCATCTCTGATTTGATTTCCCAGGGGCTGCTCCTTTCATCTTGATAGTGATTCACTGGGGAAATAGTTTAATAGCAAATAGACTGTTTCCTGTTCCTATTTTTACACTCCCATTTTTCTGTATCTTGAAGTCACCTTCATCTTTTGCCTGGACTTCTCCTAGGTCATCCCTGGCTTCTATTCTTGCCCAGCCCCCTTCCTGGTTCACACATGGAAGCCAAAGGAGGCTTTTAAAGGGTAACCCATTAGGGCTGGGTTTGTGACTCAGTGGTAGAGCACTTGCCTCGCACATATGAGGCACATATCCTCAGCACCACATAAAAACAAATAAACAAAATAAAGTATTGTGTCCATCCACAACTAAAAAAAATCTTTTTTTAAAAATGTAACCCATTATTTCATCTCCATGCTTATACCTCTAGTCCTGATTTATTGACTTAGAATAAAATATAAATTTCTTACTAGAGACGTTAAGGGTCGTGAATGATCAGGCCCTACCTACCTCTCAGATTCATCTTAAACCACAGCCCCCTTCTAATTCAGTATGCTCCAGCTATACTGATTTATTTATATTTCTTGAACACCCATATCTCTTTCTTGCCACAGATCTTATATACTAGTTATTTCTCCTTTCTGTTTGACTCTTTTTTTCATCATCTTTCTTGGAAGCCAGTACCTTCTCAGAATTAAGGTGTCAGCCCACGTCTCTCTAGTCAGAGAAGTCTTCCCTGACCATCTTATCTAATACAGGTATAATATTAGATACATAACTTTCATCTTTCTCCATTATATAACTATGTTTATTATCTTCTTAGAATTTGTTACTATCTAAACAAATCATATTTATTTATGTACTTAAATAAATATGGCACTTTGCATGTAATTTCTTAGGGCACATAGTCTGATTTGCTTACCACCCCAACCCTGCTACTTACAACAGTGTCCAGCATATAAGAGATATTCAAATATATGTGATTGAATAAGTGACTGAATAAGTGAATGCTTTGGGGTATTGAATATTGAATAAATAGGTCAGGATTTCTCAACCCAGGCACTATGAACATTTTGGGCCAGATAATTGTTTTGAGTTATGGGAACTGTCCTTGTATATTGTATGAGGCCAGATTCTTGGCCTCTACCCACTAGATGCCAGTAATAGTCTGTCAATGTGATAATTTAAAAATGCAACCAGGCTTTGTCCCTGGTTGAGAAATACTGATAGAGAGGAATAATGAATACTATCATTTTCATGTTAGAAGGGTAACAGTCAAAAGAGATGCAGGGAATCCATTTATGCCATTTATGAGTTGTGTGTCTCTGTGCTCTTGCTGTTTGAACCTTGGTTGTAACTTATTGTGAGAATTCAGTGAAGCCCTTCCTCTTATGACAGATCCTACCTGTGGCCAGATCTAGTCTCCCACTCCACTGGGCTCCCCACTCATCTTCATCATGGATCTGCAATGAGGGTGTGGATAAGGTCATCATGAAGCCCTGGGAAGTGCAGACTTCTTGAAAATGCTATGTGTTTATACTATTTCACTACATTGTTTATTTCTCTCTTAACTGACCATTACCTAAATCCCACGGAGGAAGAATAGAACCCACGATGTGGTATGGTGGAGGGCTGAAAGTCAGAAGATCCCAGGGAGTTCAAAATCCACTTCCACTCTTCATTAACTGTTCTGTCTGCTTGTTCTCCATGACCTTTGGTTGTGAGTTATTGTGATAGTTAAATGAAACAATATAGGTAAAACACTAAGAACTGAGCACACAGTTAATATATGTAAGTGGAACTCTCTTTCCTCCTTTTTCTTAAATTCCCAAATCATGTATTCATATATACATATGGGAATACATAGATTCATCCATACATATCTGGATAATTGTTCAGTAATCTTTAAAAAAATTTATTGGCCACCTACTTGTTAGGTACAAGCAATTTTAAAAATGCTTGGATTGAAATAAGACAAAAAATACTCCCCCAAACCAGCAATCATTAACAATGATGATTTTAGATTATGTTCTTGCTGAGTTGTATGTAAGGTCATACACATACATACACATCCTATATGTATATTCATTTGAAAATTATCTTAACCTATGTTAGTCAATTCAGATGCATACTCATTTGAATTATTTTATCATTAAAAAATAATTTCTTGACCTTGTCAAAAGAGTGATGTCCCAGAATAAGGTAATAAAGGATTTGAGGAATTTTTACAAAACATAAATGCAAAACATTGAAAGTATGAACTTTTAATTAATTTTGCATTTGACCCTGACAAATGAGAGTTATTTAAGGATTAAAAACAGCAACAGCAACAAAAAAAAAAAACCAAAACTGTCTTTCAGTGTGATTCTCTTTTCTGATTTATTTTCCTCTGAACATTCTCAACTTTCAAATTTGGGGTCTGCATTGGTGGCTCTATATGTTTTCTGCATTGTTTAAACATTTTCTTGTATCTCCCAATGTGAAAATATCTGAATCGGACTGAATTTCCTCTCAGGGCGATGGGTGAAAATAACTTTTTGCGGAACATGACTGCATCATCCCTGAGCACCATTACAACATGCTTAATGGGCTGTAATAGTATTTTTATTATCTTATAACTTTGGTTCCCTAAATGTGTTTGAAAGTCTTTTAAATGCACCTTTGAGCATTGTTGCATGTGCTTTGTGTCCCTTGAATAAATAATATACCCCTATTGACTTTTTAATTTTGAAATTTGATAACAGTAATGAAAGAGAAATCCCTGACCATTTTATATGTTTTGCCACTTCATTTCACAGAGTGCCTTTCCCTTCCCAGGGATGTGTTTAGCAGAGTCTGTTTTGAGGATATTATTTCATTGTTGAAACAAAGATATAATCCCATTATTGCCCTAGTAATCCTTAATTGTCTTTAACTGTTGTTATGAGCCAAACTGAAAGAAATGGAAACCATGATAGGGACTACCTTAGACAATCTTCCACCAAAAGCATAGGCAGGGAAGGGGCACCAGGGGATACTAAGACTTCCTTGGGGACAGGGTCTTAAGAGTGATGGAGTTGGGCCTGTGGGGCTGAGCACTCCCTGGGTGAAGCATCCCAGATGCCATCCTGCCTGTAGCATTGGGCATTTTGAAAAATGTCTTCTGTCTCACTTGCTTCTGGGGAAGTAGATAGGTTTACATGAGTGACTTTATATGGGTTCCTGCCTAGGTGAGTCATTAGCCTTTCTCCATAGCTTCAGCCAAACTATGCAAAATGTATAAGGACTATGATTATCTAACAGTGAATTTGATATATTTTGTTGAAAAAAGTTAAAATCAAACTATATATAAATGACACATTATTATTAAGAATTTATGATGAGCCACAGATAGTACTTAATACTTTTGAGAGGTGTATTTCATTAAACATTCACAACAGTTCTACTAGGTTAATTAATATTAGTGTCATTATTTTCTTCATTTTATAAATGAGGGGGCCGATTTATAGGGATTAAATAATTTACACAAAATCTCATTGCCTGTAAATAATGGAGCTGAGGTGGAAGTATGTAGTACATAATATATAAGGTTTAAAAATTACCTGCAGTCATGCAGTAGCCAGACATTCAAAGTGGCAAAAACATTAGAAATTATCCAGTCTTCCTTTACCATCACCAGTATTTTAAACAAGAGAGACCTGAAACTCTAAGAAATCGTTTTCCTTCTGAAAACCCCAATCAAGCTGTGTTACTTTATCAACTTCCTGGAAGGTGTTTATTGAATTTCTTATTAATATCATCATATTATCAATATTTTAGATTTAGATAGGTCATGAATAAAGTATACATGTTGATGAGTTAAGTGTTTCTTTTCTCTTGAGTTGGGGAGGAGTACCTGGGGCAGCAGTTGCAGTGAGGGTTAGTGGGGGATGAACTCTCTAGTTCCTGCATCTATTGATGGTGGAGAACCCATGCGAAAGTGATTAGATGAAAAGATCAGGCTAAAAGCCAAGAGCAGAGAATCAGATCAGACAATAACTCTATCTATCCGTCTGCCTATGAGGTATGTAAATCACCATGACAAAGGGAAATGAGGTTTTGCCTCTATCTGACCAATGTGTAAGATATGCTTTGTAGACTGCTTGATGTTGGTGTCTTTTTTCTTTCTATGGGCTTGACTTCCTTCCAATTATCTACTTTTTACTGACCAAATGTGATGTGTGATGCAAGGAGTTGTTATATGGTATAATTTGCATGGTGCTCTATAATCCTTTAGAGATGAATTTTCTTAGTCTCTTTGGTTCCTTTAATTGTTTTTGGAAATTTGTATGGAACCCCATTTGGGGAGCCTGTTAAAAGATTCTCAAGTAGAATTCTGAGGCGAGATCCAGAAGCGTTCATGTGCTTCCCAACCTCTCTCCAGATTTTTTATGTAACTTTGACAAGTGCAAAGTTACAAGTAGGATTCTACTTCTGATCTTTTTAAGAAAAAGATTTCTCTAAAGACCCTTCATGTAAAAAAAGACATGTTTAGCTTATTAGGCTACTGGCAGTTGCTTTTCTCCCACCCCCCAATATAAAATTAGAGCCTTAGGGCTGAGTTTATTTGTCTTTATAGAATCTGTATTTAGTAATACCTAGAAACCTAAGGAAACAGAATATTCCTATCACTTCTTTGATGCAGTATGAGGTTTTCTTTTTAATGTAGACAGTTTGTTTTTGTTGGCTATGGTGATTCTTTTTATCCAGTCTTGTAACATTGGGCTGAGCACTGAGGCGATTAATATTTTTCTACACCAGGATCAAAGAATACTGAAAATAGTGAGAGAAAACAAAACTTATGTGGAAGTGGGTATTCAACCTTATTTCTGCCCTTAACTTCTTTGTGGTCCCTCCCTTGCTCCTCAAATGTTTTTGGAATTATGTTTTAAAGATATGCCGGTGATGTTTTTATTGTTTAGTTCATAATGAGGTATCGGGATGTTCCTGTCTCCATGATGGCTAGGGGTGAATAGTATCCATTCAGTTCCCTGTGTTCTTTTCTGTTTGCCTTCACCAGTCGGCATGTTTGCTGATAAGGCTACAAGGAACATAAAAGCATAATGCAGAAGCCCTGATTCATCCTTCCAGAAGTTTCTGCACCTCCCTGAGCATGCTGATGGATTCAGATTTCATTTTCCATGGGTAGCCCCCTTTTAAGTTTCTCTTTCTACCACTCTGTGTCTCTTTCTCTTGCTCTCTTTTTCAGGGCCCCCAGAATAAGCACTTTGGCTAGGGTAGCAGAGAAATTCCTCTTAGATTGAGAAGCAAGAAACTTAAGTATGCTGTCAGGCTCTAAGCCAAATAAAGTGCTGAGCGTGACAATTAATTGGATAACTACCAAAATACCTCTTACTGTAACTATAATTCAGAATATCCCTAGCTGAAGTTAAAAAAAAAAAAAAAAAAAACATGGTGTGACTTAATTAATTTGAATGTTTCCAAGCATGCCCACTGAGTACTTCTGCACTGTGGGCATGCTAGGCTTTGGCATTGCGGGGAAGGGGAGGGGCTGACATTTAGTGAAACTTTAGCCTTGTGCTGGAAATTTAATCCTCGCAACAAGCCAGAAGGTACTTGGTCATGCCTCCATCTCACAGACAAGGAAAATGAAATGCTCAGTATGGGCCTTTCAGGCCAGAGCTGCCCGGGTTGATCAGAGTCATCTGATCACTTTGCTAAATAAAGTTGGAAGATGAATACTCATGCTGAGGATTTTGCAAGAACAACAAATAATTAAATATACACCCCTATGTTGTAAAAAAAAGCAACTTGGAAATTTTGTTGCACTTTGTATAAAAATAATATACAAGAAATGAGTTTTTCAAAGTCAGGAATAAAGTATACATAATGTTCCCTTTGAATCTTCTGAATATTTTATTTGGAATCTAGGCAAAATGGCTTTTAAACCATTTGTTTTGGTTTCATGGATTTTTAGTATTTGTTTTGAGCTTTTCAGCAACAAATGATATTTAGAGAAATGTGGGATTGCCTTTCCATTATTAAATCATTTAAAATTGTTTGAAAATATTCTTTTAAACATTATAATACAGGGATTATCCTGTTGTTTAATTTTGTAGTGTCAGATGCAAACTCCAACTCCTTTGTTTTGATATAAGATTTGACCTGAATTTACTTTGATAAATTCTGTGTTTTAAGTAGTTGTTCTTCTTGGGTATATTAATTTTAGGCCTACTGTTATTTCTTCGCTGAATTTGCATTAATCATTTAGTGTTTTACTGCTTATTTTTGGTTTTCATATTAAAGAGATATTTGTAGATTTTTCATGAATTGTAATTAGGTTTTAACTCCTTCTCGGGCTTTTGTGTGGATTTCCATTTGACTTATTGTATGCTGTAAACAACTCAAAACAGACTCCATTGTTTGAATAAAAATACTAATCATGTCATATTTCAGCATCATATCCTGATTTATCCATCACTATTAACTTGAGAGGTGGCTTCCTCTTTGTTTCCCTGAGCTTGAAGCAGAATTCAGAATGCTTAGGACAATGTGTGAAGCAGAAGAACGTTTTTTCAGTGGTATTAAAAAAAAAAAAAAAAAAAAAAGGTTCACTTCTAATCCCTTTTCACATAATGGGTTCTATTTTTTTTTAATGAGTTGCTAAAGAAGTAAACAATAATGGCATGAATGATTTCTTTATTTAGAAAATCAACTGTCAATTAACTAATGAATATTCTTTTTAATCAGTGTTAATTGACAAATTTCCTGCACTTAAAAACTCAGTGCTTGAATAATGGTTCCTTTCTGACTCCTCCTGATTTCACTTTTATGTTTTCCCTGCTCCTGTTGGGTGTAATTCTATGTAGAATTCCTGAGTCTGGAGCTAGATGGAGCTGTGAGATCTTTTGAGAATGTGTGGTAAGCCACTGGCTCTTCTTAGCTCTGCTTGTGGCACCTAAGTAGACTGATGTCCACTGTTAAACCCTTCTTGCCCTTTACTCTTAAGGAGTGTGGGGAAAAAGTCTGGAATTTTAAAACACACTCATTAAAATGGACAGATAATACACAGTTTTCTAATCATTATTTGTTTCTGAGCAGCTCAGAAAAATAAAGATGAAAATTCCCCAAATCAAAACAAAGGGAAAAATGATTACCGAATACCTATCCTTTTCACTGGTCACTCAAAGCCACATGAAATGTTATTAAAAATGTGATTGGTTTTGTTTTCTTTCCAAAAGAGTATAGCTCTCTCAGAAAACCACCAATATAGAAAATCATGGAAAATGAAATACATGGCAATTGTTTCAGGACTCATCTGCCAAATTTGATACACATACATGTTTTATAAATAGGGTTTATATGTAGATATATATATATGTGTGTATGTATATATATACATATATTTGCATATAAAAGTATATATATGTACAAAATGTGTAATAATAAACAGGGTTATATACATAACATATGCAATATATACATAATATGTGCAATATGTATATAATATATGCACAAGACATATGTATAGTTATGTAAGAATGTGGAAAATATTTCATAAAGATTTAAAAGTTTTGCCTAAAATGTTTTGGTTGTAATTTGGTGGTTAACAGCTTCACGGTTTCCCTGTAGAGGTGAATTTCGAAGGTCTACTTTTGAATCTAATCCATGCCTTCAGAATGCATTGGGAGGAAATACTGTTAGTTTTTCTTGCATTTGTTTTGTTTGTTGCTCAGCTCTTTATTGTGCCAGCTGTGTGGTTTTCTTCACATGTTATTTCATGTGTTTAAGTCCTGAGAAATATGCCCAGACTGCTGTCTTACTGTTTAATATCTGTTAGGACAGAAGTTGTTAAAGGTCATCTGCTAGGGCTGGAGATGTGGCTCAGTGGTAGAGTGCTTGCCTAGCATATTGCAAGGCCTTGGGAAGAAGAAGGAAAAGTCATGTGCTTGCTTTGAAGCTAATAGCAATAAATTCTTCTGTGTGCTCAAATTGCTTTAGCTATATATTACTCAGGTATTTAGATAATTGTGTAGATGTTTCTCATTTACCTAATATGGTAAATACTACTGAAATCAAATACTTATTGAAATTCAACACCTTTATTTTGCTTTTTATGTTACTTGTAGCCTTTTAAGTGGAGTCTTTTACTGCAAATCTGGTCTTCCTAAACTGTAATCTCGCTCTGTATTTTGTCCTTTTGTTTTTTAGTTCTAGTGTGGGGCAGCGAGTGATAGGGAGGTGTTTCTTGGCTTGGCTTTAAAAAACAGTTCATCGAAAGAGTATTTCATTTATTAAATAATAATAAATAAATAATGGATTATATATTAGTTATTTTATTATTATTCAGTAGATAGAAGTTTTACTCTTAAAAAACATCTGAGCTGCTGAAACATGCATCTGAAGGGTATGCAGGAAAGCTTAAGTCCTTTACAGGCAGGATCTTGCCGCAGTCTGGCTGGGCACAATCAGGAGCCACTTGTCAAAAGAAACTAACTTTATTTTTAGAACCACACACGCCAAACAAAACAGCTCCTCAGGAAAAACCCTCAGAGCCCCAACTGCCACCACCGGCTTCCCACAAGCCTCTCAACCTTAAGCCTCACCACCTCCCACCATCCTCCTGCTCTTGAGGCCTATTGGCTGGGTCGCATGGGCGGAGCCAAAAATGTTCCCCAATGAGCAGCTCCTGGTCTGAAAGGGCAGGGAAACAGCCCAATGAGCATCACGGCAGAGTTGCTGGGGCCGCTGTGAGCCAATCATCAGCCAGCAGGTGGAAGTTTGCTGGCAGCTGGAAGTTTGCTGGGGCCCCTTCTGCTGTGGCTCTCAACAGGATCTCATTCCAGAACTTGTTTTCTTTATACCGAGTTTGTCTGGGCTTCATTATCAGCCTCTCTCCTCAAAGAAGGCTTGAATCTTATTCAATCCTCATGTCAGTAAAATGCGGTACAAACTATTAGTCCAATAGATCAGAGGACCCAAAACCCTAATCGGAAATCATGGAGCTGGTAAAGTGGAAGATTTAAGCATAGTTGTCCGATTCTCTAGTCAGTGTTTCCCCACCCATTCACCATTCATTTGTCCAGCAGAATCCACCACCTCCATTAAATAGCACTTCCTTGAGCAACTATTTTGGTCAGACACTCTTTAAGTTGCTGAGCATTAATAGTGAGACTGATGAGGTGTATGCAGTCATAGAATCTAGAGTTCTGTGTGGGGAGACAGACAGTAAATGAATTGAAGAAATAAAATAGTATAAAATTATACTGCAATTATAAAAGAAAAGAACAGGATGATGTGTCAGGGATTGGAAACATTCCACAGGTTGATTGAGGACTGTCTTTCTGCAGAAGTCACATCTGAGCCTACATCATGCTTCTGCAGCTACTAGGAGAAAGAAAATACAGCAGGCAGTTGGCCAGGAGAGCATAGGTAGGCAAAAGCAAGTAAGTAAGCAGAGAGAAATAGAACAGAACAAAACTCAGAGGGTAGGAATGCTAGTTTGGGGGGCAGTAAATAGCTTTTCCTAACACAAATACCTCTCAAGACAGCCCTGTAATTAGGGCAGAGCACTATAATTGATACTTATGACAACGAAAATGAGGTATACAAAAAAAGAGATGTCATATTGATTTTGTTTCAGAAAGTAAGAACTTGCAGAAAATTTTAGGAAAAGTTAAAAATTTGCAATACACGCATTTTGGTGCTTAAATGGGTAAAGAACCATTAGGAAAACATTTATCTTAAAAAAATTATAGTACCAGAGATGACAGAAAGAGAAGTCTTAAGTACAATTACTGAATTCCCTAAATTTTAAAAGGTACCCAGTATATATGGATATTTAGGTTGGGGTACTTTTGTTGTTGTTGTCTGCTGTTATATAGAGATTTAATTGACAAAAGACACAGACCTTAAGTGAACATTCTGAGTTTTAACAAATAGAATCATTTGGTTAGGTATCACTCCAATAAAAAGGCAGAAGTTTCCCATCATTCCTGCAAGTTGCCATGAGCCCCTTTCCAGCCAATTCTGCCTACCACCAGAGATAGCCAATGCTGTTTTCTGGTTCTCTAGTGAAGTTCTAAGAACTACATGTAAAAAGATTCATAGTTTATATTTAGGAGGCTTGGCTTCTATCATTCAACATACTATTTGTGAAATTCACCCCTTTCATTGTGTTCATCAATGGTTTATTCTATTTCATTGCTGAGTAATATGCCATCCTATGAATACACCACAGTTAATTCCTCCTCTTCCTTAGCTATCCTAGGCACCTTGAATATCTTGTGATCAATAAATTGATCTTTTCAGGACTTTGAAAGTACAATGTTTTTCAGAAATTTTGCTGAGATATAACTTACAGATCTTAAAGTTCACCTGTTTAGAGTAGGCAATATTCAGTGGTTGGGAGTATATTTAGAGTTGTGCAACCATCATTAGAATCTTAGTTTAGAACATTATCACCTCACACAAGAACCTCATACCTATTAACAATCACTCATTATTCTTAGTCTACATATTTTTTAATGTTTTAGAATTTTATGTTCTCTATCAAAGTCCTGGTAGATTGCTCTATGGGCTTTTTGTCTGTCCGTAAAATTGAGCTCAAAAATGGACATTGAGTTCTAGTTTCATCTTTCCAAAGTTCCTTGTGGGGCAGCTTGTGAAAACCTTTAGGTAAATTAAAGTAGCGCTCTCAAATTTGAATGTGCATTCAGATTACCCAGAGATCTGGTTACATACAGGTCTAGGGTGGGTCTGAAATTCGGCATTTCTAATAAGCTCCTGCATGAAATCTATTGCAGATGATGTATGGA
This sequence comes from Marmota flaviventris, assembly GCF_047511675.1. NCBI lineage: Eukaryota > Metazoa > Chordata > Mammalia > Rodentia > Sciuridae > Marmota > Marmota flaviventris. Next base: position 30,548,141 of record NC_092508.1, on the reverse strand, counting down.
CTATTTTGGACAGCATGAAGAGATTTTGGTTGGCAATATCTTGAAAGAGGGACAATGTAATAAAGACTGTATTCATTTTGTCTGAAAATTTATGTGCACACCGAAATTTCTGAGAACAGTTCTTTAAAAATTTTTGAATTTTTAAAAAATCAATTGCATCTCTTTGTAAATCTATAAAAAGGGAATCAATTTTATGAATTTTAAAGGTACGATTTTAAGGAAGTCCCTTTAAATCTTAGAGCATGTCATTAGTATGTTGATTGCTCACCAGACTCTGCTAAGTGAACAAGAAATATCTGTATAGGAAGACTCTTATAGGGTCTCATTTGGGATCAGTTGACTGAATACAATGTCTTCAAAGCTCTTTGCAGGGTCTTCCCTCAGTTTCAAGTACCAATCTTTCATTGGCCTTTCTCTGAACCTTTTGGGACCTGGAGTGAAGAGAGACTTGTACTCAGGTTTGGGGATAGTTGAGAGATGTTGGCCTGAACCTTGAAAATACTCTGTCCATTTCTATCTCAGGCAGGTGGTAGGTTATTAATGGAAAGGTAAACCAAAAGACATACTTTGCTTGATCAATACATTAAAAACATGGAATTTGGATTTAACCTTTCGTCTCATAAAGTGCAATAATCCAGGGGCTTATTTACAGAGCTTTCTTTGCAAAAATAATAGCTTCAACTGAATCAGTGTTGGTAAAAGCTATGTACCTCTAGTTTATATGAAGTGTTAAAGTAGGCTTTGAAGCATCTTTTGTAGAGCAAACCAAATTTCTCTTATTTTTCATCACGTAATTGAAGATATGTTTTATAGACAAATTAATGATGATGATGATGATGAAGAAGAGGAGGAGGAGGAGGAGGATTTTATACTGGGGATTGAACCCATGGGTACTTTATCACTGAGTTACATCCCCAGCCATTTTTATTTTATTTTTTTTTTTTTATTTTTGAGACAGGGTCTTGCTGAGTTGCTGAGGCTATCCTCAAACTTGCTATCCTTCTGGCTTAACCTCCTGAGTTGGTGGTATTACAGGTGTGTTCCACCATGTCTGTCAGACAAAATGATTATTGAATTGAGTTGGATGATTTTGATTTTGTGTAGAAAAATTTAGGGGTAGCCGTCTGGCCCCGTGCTTGCCCAGAGCTATCCTCAGCAGATGTATAGGCCTGAAAACCAAGGTGCAAAAGAGATTATACCTCCAGATTTTTGTTCTTAGTCCTTTTTGCAAGTTGCAGCTCTTCCTCTCCTTATTCAATCACATTCAGATACAGCCCTTTTTTGAGGCCCTCGACTTCCAGGCTGTCAGAATCTTGCTTCCTTTGAGTGAATTTCCCCCCTGTCCAGTTCTTATTAAAGTTTTAGTCATGTTAAAATTTATGTTATCACGAGGGGCCTCTACCGTACATTGTCTAAAGACTTGAATGAAACACCCTTAATTTGTAGGTACAGGTATGGACATCAAAGCTCTCCACTACAGAAATTTTGGGTATTGATTTTATTTAAAGGGGAAGTACAGAATTCTGTCACTCTGTCAAATAATTTACAAAGGACACCAGTGTTTTGTGATGGTTCAATGTACCACATCTTTCTAAATCAAAACAGAAAAGCACTAGGAATTTTTTCAACTTGTGTAGGAGCAGAAAATTAAGATTTGTTTAGTAGTGATAATTGTTGGTGTAAGTTTGCACATTGGAGAGCTCTGTGTTTCTACCCAAATGGAGCCAAAATACTATGTGTCAGTTTGGAAACACCAGTTAGGAGCACTACATTGTTTTGTTGTGTTTTTTTTTTTTTAATTTTAGAGAAAATATTTCTGGCTATAGCAATTTTACTACGGAGTCTATGCTCTTAGAACTCAGTAACTTCCTCAGACTGAACATATTAAATTAGTTTCAATTTCCTGCCCAAATTTATAGACAGGTTGTAAATGAAAAAAGTTGCCTCTGCTCTTCATTATCACTACACATTATATAGTTTTTTAAATAAAAATGTTATTTACTTGCACCTACTGTCAGATATTAAACTACAGAGGCATCCATCAACAGTTCTGTTGGCACTGTAAAGAAGAAAGTCATGTAACAGCACACCTGGCTTTAGTGTTATAGCATAGAGTTAGTGTTGCAAGGTGACTTTGATATGTCAGAAAAGCTAATTATGTCCCATCAAAGGACTGAAGAAATTGCCTTTTTTAATGAAAAGTATTTTACAGGAGGTGACAATGATCTTAGGCAAAGCAGTAAAACTAGGTGTATAATTATATAAATTCTTTAAATTCTTATTAGACTTAGCTAATTGACATGTTACTGTCTAATAATCCAGAAAAAAAAATGTTAAACATAAAAGGAAGAACAAAGGTTTTGGACCATAGAGATAGAATATAATCTTAAAGTGAATCTTTCCATTTTTTCCTCTTCCCAACACAGTCTCATTTTTTCCTTGACATTATTTATGGTCATACATGTTGTTATTTTATATTGAAACATGAACATAGCATATTTTAATAAGAATTAACTATTAGTAACCTATATAAGCTCCTGAAACCAAGGAAACAATTTTCCCAGCTAAGAGCAATCAGTTGCCCAAGTCTCTTTTCACTTTTATTGATATGTGAATGTGTGTATGAATATGTATATTTAGGTGCATGTGTGACATATATACACACATGTATGTGAATCTAATTTTTATTTCTTTTGAGGGGCCATATTCAGGGGGAATGTGGAGTCTTGCTGTTTTTTTATATCAGGATTAAGAGCACAACTTTTATTGTTAGGTTTGACAGAATATATGTGATTATTAGTGATGTCTTTTTTTAGAAAATTGTAAATTATAGGAATGCTGCACAGGAAGAAAGAAATGAAGCATGCAGTAGTTATTTAGGTTTACAAGATTGACAATAAGTTTTTCCCCCTTTACGAAAGGTTCAGTATTTAAAGCAGAAAGCTGTAATTGTTGGTTGCTTTAGATGCCCTTAGCTATTTGGGATGTAGAATGATGTATGCTATAAATGTTTTACTCCTATAATTGTCATCACTTCAGAATGGTTCAATTATAGCTGTTTTATAGGAAAGATGCATGAAGAAATGATTTCGGGCCATATTCTGTAGTGATGACAATTCAGTTTTTAAAAATCACCAGTGTGGAAGGAATAAATCCATTTTTGTTACTGGACTTCACCATGGTTCCTGAAACTCTCTGTTTCTGAGTCTCAGATGATAGCCCAGAGCAGAACTGTAACAGGGTAAATGATAGAGAGTAGTTGTTTTTAGTATTTGAGCTAAGTGGACCTCTCAAGTTGCTCAAGGCCATTTGGATTGAAGTTACTGGAATGTTCTTTTATTTAAAGTGGACCTTTAAGGTACCATCCATGCCAGATCCTAGAGCTCTGGAGTGTGAGTAAGGGAGCTAGGTTCTAGTGTTAATCCACATCCTGTGTTGGTGACACTGGGCAAATCACATCTTTTCTCCAAGCAGTTTAAAATGACACTCTCAGGCCTGAGATTGCTGAGACTCTATGGCAATGTGACACCATCTTAGAACCAATGTAAAATCAGAGGGTCCTAGACTATCTTTGGAACCAAATGGCTCTGAGGGTAGTGCAGGATTCTCAAGTAACTCTAGATTCTTGCCAGCATAAGTCCTGTGTAAAACTGGTAAATATTGTCACTTAACAGCATTAAAAGATGGGGGAATTGAATATTTAATTGGAAGTGGTTTGGCCTGTTGTGTTCTTACTTGTGCCTAATCAATTTGTGTACTTACATCTCATATCTTAATTCTGAAATTAGGTTTACAGAGCCTATATATCACTGGGCTTATTCTCTTTGCCAAAGCTAGATTGACTGGCCAACAAAAGCCAGGTGCCAGACTCTAGTCAGATTTAAATGGGATCTAACTGATGACTAGTAGAATTTCAGTGGAAAAAGAAAGGCAGAGTTCTTTTCACTTTGATTGTTTTATTAAGTGTGAAATAGCTGTGCCTCCTTTTATATTGATCAGACATAATGTGACTGTTCTAAAGGATGTATTTCTTTGATGTACCAGGATGGTGCTTCTCAAAAGGAAAAAAGATTGCATCCATGATTTTCTTTTCCAGGCTGCCAACTTTTGATACCTGGAGATTGGTCTACAAAATGACCCCCAAGATGCTTCTCACTTTTTTCAAAGGAGCTGTCAAAGCTCAAGAAAAGAAAGGGTTTTGCTGTATATGTTCCTTGAAAAAATGTGAAAGAGTTTTTCTTGTGATTTAACACAGTTTAGCATATTGGATTAATCGGCTGTGTTATATAAATACACACATATACAAATATGTGTGTATGTATGTATATATCTGTATATATACACACACATATATATACACATGTGAAATTATATATGATATGGGATTATATATGATATATATGCATATTCACATATGCAGGGAAAGCAGGAGGTCAGGGGTGGGAGTGCATGCACACATATGCACATGCGGTTTGGAATACAGCAGAATAAGCAAAAGCCTTTTTATCTTCCAGAAATGTACAGCTGAAGTGGGACAGCACACAAATGACTTTCCCATGGACAGGATATCTGGTCTAACTACTTTAAAAAATTGCATAACCCTATAGGGAGCCCTAGCCAACTAATGCAATAATTACCTAGGAGTAGAGCCAACATCCTGCAATTACATTAGAACAAACGTGCTGCAGTGTTTCTGTTTATGTATGTCTCTGGGCATCTTGAATTAATATTTTATCACATTTCATTAAGGAAAAAAAAAAATCAGCCAGAGAAGCGTTGGAAGCAAGATCATCGGAATTACCTGTTTTATAAGGTTAGGGAATTTCTGTGAAGTTTCTTCCATCTTGACAAAACAATCGAACACCACCAAAAACAGTTGATATCTACCTTTAGTTAAGTAAAGGCTTGTGTTTCTTAAGGTCTGAATTTTAGAAAAACACAACTATATTAGATGTTCTCTTCCAGCTATTCAGGTATTTTAAAAAATTTATTTCAAAATACGCCAGTGTGGTTAATACATCCTTTTTGTTTCTGTTGATCAGCCTGCAGGAGTGTATGTATCTGTGTGTATATATATATGCACATGTGGCATGTGTTTGTATCTATGTTTGAAAAAAAAAAACATATAAGGTGCACTAACAAAGCTCACCATCTATGAGTTGGTAAACATTAATTGGCAGGTTCAGAAGGTTACATTATGTTTTATATATAACATTGATTATACATTGATGAAATGAAAAAATAAAAAACAGGACTGGGGTTGGCTCATTGGTACAGCACTTGCCTAGCATGTGTGTGGCACTGGGTTTGATTCTCAGCACCACATAAAAATAAATAAAATCAAGATATCATGTGCATCTAACCCCCCTAAAAAAATTAAAAAAAAAAATATTTAAACAGTTCTCCCACTGTTAGTCCTGCATTACTCACCACTGTTGTTTTCAACAGCTAAGGAAATTAGTCATTTTAACTGTATTTATCAATCTGAAAAATAAGAAAATCTCTTAACCTTGGTAGATTATCCCTGATAGTGGCATGCTGAAGCTGACTCTGAAGTGTTTCTTTAAAAAGGCAAATTCCTGGTGTCCAGGCCTGAGGAATGGAGGAATCTCTGAGGTTCTCTGTGTATTTTAAACAGTAGTCTTGTTTCAGGGTAGTGGTAAAGGAGGAGGAGATTGTTTGGAGACAGAGCTGGTGACAAGAATTAGTAGCACTGCTATTCTGGGGGCAGGCATCAGTTATTGCTGTCTAGGCATCTCTCTTCATTATCCAGAGATATAAATGGGGGCTTTTGTACTTTCCCTGCATCTTAAATGTTCTGGGAGGGCTAAGCTAGAGCCATGCCCCAAGACTTGTCACTCTATGACTTTCCCTCTTTAGAGGGTCCAGCGGATAGCTGGCAGCCCTGCATGAAGCATCTCTAAGTCATTCTGGTATGAGGCAGTGCACCCCTCTGCTCAGACGTGCTCCTAGGTATGCTTCATGTTTCCTCTAGCACGGCATGTGGCAGCTGAAGCAAGAGACTGTGAACTTCTATCAACTACCGTTAAGGTTAAAATAATTGGTGTTGATTTTACTTTCAAAACTTTGTGTCATCTAGAAAAGTTGTAAGTGCCCCATTTTTAAAAATCAATAACATTCCTCTGTTTCCTTGAAGTATGAATCCAGTGAGAAATCTTTGTGGCCTGCCTATACTGTAGTTATATTACATGCAGAGTTACTATCATTAAGTTTACTGCTAAATTGGTATTATAGTTTGCATGTGTCACCCAAAAGCTCCTGTGTTAATGCAGGAATATTCAGAGGTGAAATAATTGCATTATGAGAATGGTGACCTAATTGTCCACCCTAGTTTGAATAGATTTACTGCACGGTAATTATAGATAGGTGAGGAGTGACAGAGGAGGTAGGTTACTGGGGTTGTGCCCTGGAATGGTTCATCTTCCCTATGGGCACTCGCCCCCCCTCTCCTTCCAGGACCCCATGAATAAAGCAGCACTTTTCCACCATACCTATCCACCATGATGTTCTCTTAGATCTTGGGCCAGAAGCAATGGAGTCCTCCTCTCATTTGCTCTTATTGGGTATTTTGGTCACAATACAACAATAAAAAAAATTACACAGTAGCTTTAAATATTTTTCCTAAATTGTACTTTTTATGAGAACAATAATCAAACAATCCTTCTGTAATCTTCCTAAAATTTAGCATTACATTGGGTAATCTAGAGATGCCAATGGACTACTTTCCCATCAGTTTATTTGGTGTTTGGCAAATGACTGCTCATAATAACTTTATCTATAGATTGCCTCTTTCTCTCCCCTCCTTCATTCTTCACCAAGGACTGAGAATATATTGGTAATCAGACTCCTTGACAAACCATCACACAGAAGACTGCAGACTGATTCTGTGGGCTCCAAACTAGGGGCCCCACTACAAGGTTTTTCAATGTCATCACCTTGGTTTGGAGCCTGCTACTCAGGGTGCAACACGTGGTAAACATGGAATCACCTGAGAGCTAAGTAGAAATGCAAAATTGGTTCTTCCTTCTCTTCACTGATTTAGAAAGCTTTTGAGGGAGGTCACCATAGATTGCCTAAAATGCTGCAATAGAACCAGAGAGTTAACCTCAAGCCATAAGATTCCATTCAAGATGAGTTTCATAGTTCTGGTCAAATTGGAGGAATTTTTCCAAACCTAGTCTTTGCAACCGTTTTATGGGAAAAGGGGAACTGTACTCTTCTATGAGGAGAATGATCTACCTATGCTCTTGTAAGGTGCCTAATAGTCCATGTCTAGATTATTAAAATTAATAATGCCTTAATTTTCTCCAATTAGTTTGGAATATTACATAAATAAGAATTTATATATTGTCTCAATATCTCTGGAAATGCTTAGTAAAAATGGTTGTTGAAATACCATCATTGCCATCATTAACTATTTTTATATTGGCACTGGGAAGTAGTGGGTTTAGGAACCAGTGAGAAACTGGGTTTAAACCCTAGATTTTCTGCTTATCAGAACTACATAACTTTGCATGGATTTTTTTTAACCTCTCTGAACCTTAGTATTCTCAACTGTAAAGTGGGACTGTGAAACCAACTGTTTACAATTTCTTGGCTTTGTTTTGATTTATGACTTTACCAAGGAAGAATTTGAGAAGACAAATGTCTCCCTTGCAGCATGTAGCCAACAAACATTGAAAATTGTCACCGCTATCATCATCTCTTTCTCCTTCTCATTATCAACCTCACCAACATTTAGTCTCTAGCAGTAGCTCTGTTTTATTATTTAGAATACTGCTGAGATCTAAATTGTTTTCTTTTTGACAAGTGATATGTTTTCTGTGTTCAAATGCAGAACTACATTTTATTTGGGGGAACAAATACAGTTATTTGGGGTAAGTAGCTAAGTTTCATATCTCTTGTAGGATTCAACGTTAGGCTTCTCGGAAGAAATAGGTTCTGGTTTTCTGTTGAAAGCAGGGTGACTAAAGATAATGAAAATATCTGCATATGTGTTAATCAGCTTTTCATAATTGTAAGAAAATGAAGTCCCAATATCTGTTTCGAGGCCATACCTCTAATAACTAGAGGACTCCCACAAGGCCACACCTTTTATAGTCCCCTCCCTATTCAATAGCACCAAGCTAGAGACAAAACCTTCCATACAAGGTCCTTTTTGGGACATTTCAGGTCCAAATTATGGGAATATATATTTTTAAAAATCTAGAAGAAAGGAGTTAGACATTATGTATGTATGTGTCAGAACATCACAGGGTACCCACATATATGTAGGATTTCTATATGTCGGTTTAAAAATTAAAAAGTTAGTCCTCTTAGGTAGCAGCAGATAGCAGGTATCTTAGAACCCACTTAATCTTACAAGACCATGGCAAATGAGCTTGTTGCTAATGAGACAAGAACCAATGGGGTGAAAAATATTAATGGATTATATCCAGAAAATTGAAATGCAACTGTTGAAATAAATGAAACAAGTCCAGCTTACTGAGGAAAAATGAAGTAAAAGTTTTATAATTTGAATACTTTTAAATAAAATGATGGCTTGGTAGCCAATATGTGTTTCTTTTTTCAATCTTACCTTTTTACAAATAAATCATAACACTCCTAAAATATTAGAAAACTTCCTTCTGGATATTGCAAAGTGTTTTTTATAATCATGAAGCAAATGTGTGTGTGATTGTGTACTTTTTTTTTTCAGAGAGAACGCCATTTATTCTAGTCATAGCACATGTTTATTTCATACTCATGAAAGTTATGTGGGGTCGATTGCATTATTTATGTTATAAAGATAAAAAAAACCATCACATATTAGTAAACTGGAACTTTACTCAAAATATGGGCTTGTGCTACTTAAAGACTGGCTATTAATAAAAAGCATGGAGAGGTTGGAAACAGTTTGTTGAACCTTATTATTAATTGTAGAGTATATATTACAACATGTATCATATTCTTAGTTGGTTGCATATGTGTCTGATTTCAAAATTAAATTGTGAAAAACCTCAAATAGTCATGGACTCTAGTTTCATATTCCAGGGAGAGTTGACCATACTTGGTGGTTTCTCAATAAATTTTTGTGGAAGGGATGCTGAATGAGCCCCACATTGCTCCTCTGAACTGTCTGCTGTGTGTTGAAACAGCTTCTCAGCAGGATAATCATCACCAGCACAAATCCTCTGCTCCCATCCTCATTTTCCAAGTGGTATTAGCGTGTTCTTGGCTACGTGCAGAGAAAAGCTGAATTGCGAGCTCAGTTTTCCTTAACTTTCTTCTGTCCACAATTTTGATACTTAATCAAACAATCACTTAAATTATTTGTAAGCTTGTAATTTTCTTTACAATACCCATAAAACATTTGCCAAGCTGAGCCAACTATCAAAGAAGACAAGATTAAGGCATCTAATGAGTCTTTCCTGGGTTCCGTCTTCCCAGACGGTATAAGGAGAAAAGTCATATCCTTATGCTTTTCCATAAACCAGAGTTAAAAATCACGTTGTGTTCCCAACCTATTTTTATGAGTTCCCATCATAAATCATGCCATCCATCACAGCATAAGCATTTGACCCCGATTGTGAAACATCAAGAGAACTGTCACCATTGTTCTGATACCAGTATCTCCAGTAAAAACTGGAAATGCTATGAGATCTTATTTAGAGAAATCCTGGGTGCTGTTTGCCAGTGCTTTGGGTCTTGATGTTTTATGAGTTATTCTTTAGCCTGTATACGTCTGTCACACTTGACAGTTCTGATTAATGTTCTTTAGACTGATACTAGTTTTTTAACAGGAAAAAAACCAGTATTATTAAGAAAGGCCTGCTTGGGTCTGCTACAGAGGTGCAGGATACATAAATTAAAAATATTGGAGATTGATGTCTATACAACATATGAAACCATGCAAATAAACATAATCAATAATATCTATTCAGTGCTAAATAAGCCCCATAAAAATATTTGATTCATTTTGGACTAGCTGGGGCAGCTAAAGAGTGAAAATGTCTTCTATGGACTGAAAACAATCTGGAGATGAGACACTGGGGGATTCTTGTCCTTTGAGGGATGGTAAGACAGTTGGTCTGTTTAACATCAGGGTGTAAAACAAAGGCATTTTTTTTTAGATGAGGCTTTAGCCTAATGACTGTGACTGCCTAGCAGTCACTACTAGTGTCTGGCAGGCAGTTGAGATATTTTCCAAAGGCCCACAGGGTATGTATCATTGCACTGAGCGTTTTATGTAGCAAACCCATTGAGGCAGCTTGGCATTATTTTTTAAAATCAGTTTTCAGTTCCATCTGTTCAAGAATAGGTAAACTGAATCTCTTTGGTTCCTTTGGTTTTGTTTAGGGAAAGTTATCTGTTCAATTGAGATGAATAGTAATTGGATTATATTACTGTAATTCATTTATTAACCGAGCATTAGAATCCACAGTAGTGTGTTTCCATCTTAGAACCCACAAATTACCAATTAAACACAATCTTCTATCCTAAAACAATGTGATTATTTTTATTTAAGCCTATTTCAGAAGCTGGGTCTCTCACTGCCTGCATACATCTTTGTTTAAAAAGCATTAGTGGAATATTAGTGAAGCTGAAGCCTTTGTTTGTCTGTCATTTGCACAGGGAAATGGGTGATGGCTGTTCATCTAAACTGTAGCCCAACCACTTTTGGGATCTATCTTCTGCATGTTGGCTAGTTAGAGCAAGTTTTAAAAGCAAAACACTCAAAAATTAAATCACATTAAAAGTAAAATTAATTTATTTTAGAGTGGTGGTAAACTACTCTATAAATCAAAGGAAGGCCAAATTGCTGCATGCGGGAATGCTATTTTCTTTAACAATATTAATAGAGCACTATTTTATACAGGGCTCCATTTTATGTCCTTTGGGCATTGTAGCAGATTTAAAGCCATCCTTGTCTTGGAACAGAACAGAGTGTAACTGAAGACTTAAAATAAAAACACATGAAAAGCCAAGCAGCAATGTAGAGCAACCCTGCAATATCAGATAAGATGGTGGATGTTGCAGGCCTGATGGACACTGATGGACACTGGATTCTATGAGTCAACGGTGAAGGGCTCTCTGTGCATTTGAGTAGCCAGAAAAGTCTTTAGAGGGGAGGAGAAATTTGAGTCCAGTTTTGGGGAATATGTGAGCGTTCCTAAGCACTTCGGGTCCCTGTGTTTCAACAGGGAGGGGTGATAAGAGAAGGGCAGGCAGGAAGGTGAACATTAGAGAGTGGGAAAGCAGCAGAGTTGGGAGGAGGTTGGAGTCAAAAGGGCAAAAGTGAAATAACAGGAACAAGCACTGGTTTTTCAGGGAGAAGAGGGATTTAGAAGTGTTGGAAAAAATCCATGCTTTCCTGGACATCATGGAAATACTGATGAGCATGTGTGAATGTGTAATGAGATTCAACAGTAAGATTGAGAATACTAGTCTTGAAGCGGTCCCAATAGAAGAGTTTGGATGGCTGGGTGAGGGATGATGATGCAGAGTGAGAAGTGCAATGGACCAAGATGTACTAGAAAAGGAGAGAGGAAGAACCAGAGGAAACCATGTTTCACAAATGTATGGAATGCATAGGGTCTTGAAGTTAGTATCAAGAACATAAGTCAGAAGGTGTAGAGGAGTCAAGAAGATGAGATCTAAGAAAAATCCATTGGGTCATGACAATATAATATTTTGAGTATACAGTAGAATACAAAGAAAAACAATAGGCAGTGCAGAAGAGAATAGCCAGAAGTTTTGTGAGACACTAAGACCAGTGGATTTTATAAACTAAACAATTACAGATGATACTTTCAATAGATTTTTTTTTATACCCCAGATACAGCCATTAGAGGAGTACTATATGCCAATGGCAGGGTGGGATGAGTGGTTATTAAAGTATCACTAGACTCTCAGAGGTCAATGCTTGTGCGTGCAGTGATGATCCTGCATTCTAGTGAAACCCTGAGCAAACTATGCTGCTCTTTCATTGGCTTCCTAGACCCCTTCATCCTTCAGGGTCATTCTATTCCAGATCTGAGCACACCAAACCCCTTGCTTCACATCCTTTCCACCAGTGAGGCTTGATTTCTTTTCAAGGTCTTCTCTTCTGCTTCTTCATCACCTTGACTCTCCTTACATTCCTAGGAAGTAGAGACACAAAGTGTTTTTAGAAAATGCCTTGTTACAAGGAAGGCAGTTCTCTGATTTCTACCCTTTGTGAAGGGGATGCTGATGTTTGCTTCTTTCATGACGAGTAGGAACTATATAACAAGAACAACCACAGCATTAAAGCAAGCAAGGCATGGAGCCTCTTTGCATAGTATCCGTGAAGACTTCCCCTATCAAAGGAACTGTTTGAAGCCAGCAAGATGAAGGTATCATTCTGCCATCCTGAGAAGAAATATGATAAAAAAAAGAATATTATGAACATTTAGGCAGAACGATGAATATTTGTTGCCCAGAGTTCATGATGTCAGGCGATTCCCAGCAGCCTGTTGGCTAGGCCAGGCATTCCTCCCATGGCTATTCAAAGTATCAGAATATTTTCTTCTTTTTTCCCCATCCAGTTCACCACTGATTCCAGAAACTGGAAGATGTTAGGACTCTTCCAGAATAACACAGGTGAAAGTCTTTTCTCACTTAAGTAACAAACTGGTTTTCTAGTAGGCATTCTATGGGAGAGCACTCTAACCCATTAACCCAAAATGCTGATTCTAAAACCCTCTGAATTATATGATGTGGTTTTTCTTTTTAAAAAGTGATATACTGTAGTTTTTATTTTTCTCTTTTTTTTTGAAAGTTTTATGTAATTTTTGGTGTATGTTCTCTAGGTCTGTCTGCTTTAGTGCCATAGAATGCAGGATTTACTGTATCTGCAGTGTTTTTTTTTCCCCTCTGTGCCACAGGGCAGCACTCAGCATGCTTCAATCCTTTTGACTCTCAGTTGGCAGTCTAGTGCCAGGTCTTGGTGTGGTGGCCCAAGTATGTGCATGAATGTGTGCTTTGGTTGAAATCTGCATCTGTAGTGGGCATTTCTCAAATATTTATTGAATAAATAAAGGGAAGTTGGCACCATATGGACCAGGATGGTGGTTTAGGGTGGGTGCTCTTTTGCTTTCCTAATAGTAAGAGGAAATAAATCTCATTACTCAGTCAAGAAGTTTAATTTGTTTCCATGGCCAAGGCTCACAGTATCTCCACTGATGAAATATGTACTTCTGGACAAAATGTGTGTACATTAGACATACATTAAATTTATTGGGTCATTATTTAAAGGAAATGTATGTTAATGGATTTTTCGTGATTTGAGTACTGGCATTGATTCCACCCCCCCCTCCCCCCGCCCTTCATTAGTTTTGTGTATTTTGCTGCAAACAAAACTAGCTGAAAAAGGCCAGGGACATGCTCAACCCAGAGTGTCCAAAGTGACACTTAAGACAGATACACACATGGCCTAAGGCTGGCTAGCTGTAGGGAAACAGGGATGTCCCTGCTTGCCCCACTGCCCCTCCCATCCTCCCTCGTTCATTTTTATTAAGTGGTAGCAGGTTTTACTGCAGCTACTCGAGCATCTTTGCTGTCTGAAGGATATTGTTTTCAATGTGAATGTTGTTTTGTATCTAAAACAACTATGACATTGATCCTTTTCAACAGGCAAGAGATAATATCTCTTGCCATCATCCACTGCCTCCATCAGGATATTCTAGGAATCTGTATCTAATTACCTGTGCAGCTAATTACCTCTTCCATGTTAAGCAGCAGCAGTAATCTCATTTCGCTTTCAAGTCCATTTTATGGCATCAGACTGTATTATATTCCCCCTTTTAATGGCTTCTGACAAAATTACAGCAGCATCGCCCAAGACTTGACAAGGAATCAGCCTGCCCATGACACAGCTATACTTTGTGTGTTTTCTGTTGAGTCTTTTTCTTTTATTACAGTGTGCTATTAAATACCTATATTACCGAATCATCTTCCCATAGCTCCATTTGTTTGATTAGCATTGTGATACTGTGACAAGGCAGTATATCAATAGTAATCGATCTGATTAGCATGGAGATGATATGAACACAGATTGTATTGATGTTTAATAGTGCAGCCATCCAGGTGCTTTACACATTATAGATGTTTTTTGTATGCTTCGCACAAGGTCTCTGTAATGAAGACAGCAACCACAGCAGATTTTAGAGCTCGATGATTTATTTTCTGCCAAGTACCACAGTGGGTCTTGCATAGTATATGGCACTCCTGTGCTGGATCCCGCACAAAATGTTTTAATCAGTGTTCCAAGTAACGCAAATATTTTCACTGGACAGATTCTAATATTGCTTTATTAAGAGATGCTTGCCACACTGCAGTAAGAGGTTACTGCAGTCTCATTGAAAACCAGCCACATTCTTCTCTGAACTATATCCTCAGGTTACTTTATTATTATAATACATCCCATATTTTAAAGGGCCTGTTGGAGTTTTGTGTGACTTGCCCTCTTTCCATTCACACCATGTAATCAAGCTTAATATTTACCTATCTTGTCCGTTTTCACTCTTTTTTTTTTTGCTAAAGATCACTTATTGATCTGGATTTTGCAGGTGAAGGAAGAATCAGCCAGCCACCATTTGAGAGCTGGCTTTTGGCAGCCTGTGATGAACAGAAGGGACTCTCTGCCAAAAAAACATTTTGTGTAAATTGATTGAACCCTTTTTGCCTGGGATACAGAAAAGAGAGGAAATTCCTAGAAAAAGACCAGGCTTTGACACCAGCTGTTTATTCTGACATCTACATATTTCTACAAACACTTTTTGTGAAGTGATAGAAGTGGAAGTCAGGCTCTTCCTTTTATTTCTTTTTGAGAAAAAAATATATTTAGAGGTTAGAGTTTTTACCATTTCACATTTTTATAGTTTTGTGGACTGCTAATTTTTTAAATTGGGATTTGAATGTCCGGCAATAGAAAATAGATGGTAAAAGTACAAGAACTGAAATGTGCAACTGAGAGTTCTACCATCATGTGGTTTTTTTTTTGTGTGTGTGTGTGTATGTGTGTATGCACACATGCAGCCCATACATTCTTATGCACCTGTACATGTTGCACACCCATGCATGAGTACTATATTTATTTACTTTTTCTATGGCACTCCTGGCATTTTCTCACTCCTACCTTCCTCTCCCATATATCCCCTTTCTACATAGAAAAATATTAACAGAGCCAAACACAGTTGCTTATTTCTAAAATTCACTGTTATTCACCCTCCAAGGTCACCAAGTATGCTGTTTCCTTTTATGTGCAGTGTTTCCCTTTACTCAGATCGCCAGCATACCTTGGGAGCTACCAATCCCTGCCAGCACTCAGCTCCAGATCTTCCCCTCTGGACACTTTTACTGCATTCACCAACCCTCTGGCCCCTGGTGTTAGGAGCATGCTCTGAACTCTTCTAGAGTGATGCACGTGGCTTCTATTTACATGTCCCTGTCAGTTCACCTTGGAATGAAGATTCCTGAAAGGCAATGATAAATAATTATCCATGTCTCTGCATGTGACAACCAGTGGAATTCTTAGCATTTATTGCTCATTTATTTATTTACTATATATATTGAATACCTCAAGAAGCTTGTATTTAGAAGAGAGAGAATGAATTAAATCGAAATCCTAGAAACAGTTGGCGATAAGTCAATATGAAGAGCCAGGTGATTCAGGGCAAGTGGAATATGCCAGCTCACATGGGTAATGCCATGAGGTAAGTCAAGTGACATGGTGATGAGAGCAAAGACTTGCAGGCTGGACCATGTTTGGGCCTTTGCAGCAGCAGCATGGGACCTTCTGTGGCTGACATGGACTATGTGGGGGGGAAGGCAGTTCTAGACATATTGGAAGAAAGCCCTAAGAGGATTTAATACTGGATTTTGTGTGAGGAAATGAGAAAGAGAAGAAGCAAGAGAAACATTCTAAGAGTTTTGTCTGTGTAACTACAAGAAAGACTGTAGCAAATATTTTCACTAGACAGATTCTAATATTGCTTTATTAAGAGATGCTTGCCATACTGCAATAAGAGGTTACTGAAGTCTCATTGAAAACCAGCCACATTCTTCTCTGAACTGAGGAATCTGAGCTGGGAAAAGGGGGTCAGTTTGATACTGTGATATGTTAAGTCAGAGAGAAATATTATACATCTAGGCAAAAAGGTTATTTGGCACATATTTATAAAAGAATGGAGCTTAGAGAAAGGTCCATATTGAGAAATAAATTGGGGTGTTTCAGTATAGACATGTTTTTTAAAATATTTTTTAAAGTAAATGAAACTTTATTTTTATTCATTTATATGCAGTGCTGAGAATTGAACACAGTGACTCTTACGTGCTAGGCAAGCACTCTACCACTGAGCCACAACCTCAGCCCTGACATGTGTTTTAAATCACCAGACTAAATGAGAATACTTAGGGAGAAAGTATGGGTGAGCTTGTCAGAGACTAGGTGGGAAAGTGAAAGAACTGGCACAGGAGAACCAGAAGAGAATGGCATCTCAGCAGTCACACAAGAAAGGGTTTCAAGAAGAAAGGAAAGTTGAAGTGTGTAAGAGGCAGGCTGAGCAGTGGCAATGACATGTGACAGCTGAGAGATCATTGGTCACCCCCAGGACTGCTGTTTCACTGAAATGGTGAATACCAAAGTGGAGACAAGTACAGCCAGCTTTTTAAAGGATTTTTTGGAAAAAAAAAAATTGAATAGAGTAATGGGAAAATACTTGGAGGGTAATATGGAGTCAAAGGATAGATTTGTTTATGCTTTTATAAGTACATTGTAGTTAGACATTATAGCTGGGCTCACTTTCCCTCCCTTCCTCATTTCTCTCATTTTCCTTCCTCTGCTTTACTAGTCTTCCTTTCACTTTTATTTACATATTTTTAATCGGTGCTTTATAGATATATATGAAGGTAGAATCTAACATGGTATATTTATACATGCTCATGTATACATGCTCATAGTGTAATTTTTGTCAAATTCATTCCATATTTTCTTTCTTGTCCTTCCTCCTTCCCACTGTCTTCTAGTCCACTTATCTTCCTTCTATCTTTTGGTATCGTCCCCACCCCACCCTTCCCCCTTACTTTTCTCTAGCTTCCACATATAAGACAAAACATTCAACCCTTAGTTTTCTGAGTCTGGCTTATTTCACTTAGCATGATGTTCTCTAGTTCCATTTATTGACTAGAAAAATGCTTTAATTTCATTCTTTATTATGCCCAAGTAAAACTCCACTTTGTATATCTACCACATTTTTTAATCCATTCTTCTATTGATGGAAACCTGGGCTGGTTCCATAACTTGGCTATTGTGAATTGCAACTGCTCTAAACTCAATGTGACTGTGTCACCATAGTGTGCTGATGTTAGTTCTTTTGTATTATTACTGGGGAGTAGGATAGCTGAGTTATGTGGTGGTTTCATTTATAGTTTTTTGAATAATCTTTAAACTACTTTCCAGAGTGGTTGTACTAATTTGCATTCCTGCCTAAAATGTGTAAGTGTATCTTTTCCTCTGCATTCTTGACAGCATTTATTATTTGTATTCTTGATAATTGCCATTCTGACTAGAATGAGATGAAATCAATGTAGTTTTGATGTGCATTTCCCAAATTGCTAGAGATGTTGTACATTTTTTTTCATATATTTATAGGCTGTTTGTGTTTCTTCTTTTGAGAAATGTCTTTTCAGTTCTTTTGGCCATTTATTGATTAGACTATTTGTTTTTTTGTTTGTTGGTTGGTATTAAGCTTTTTGAGTTCCTTATATATTCTGTTTTTTATTCAGGAGTAGCTGGCAAAGATTTTCTCCAATTCTGTAGGCTCTCTGCACACTCTTAATGGTTTCCTTTGTTGTGAAGAAGCTTTTTAATTTGATGCTATTCCACTTATTAATTTTGGTTTATTTTTTGAGCCCTAGGGAGTCTTGTTAAGAAAGTTGGTGCCAGCACCAATATGTTGAAGTGTTGACCCTTTGTTTTATTCTAGCAGTTGCAGAGTTACTGATCTAATTCTCAAATATTTGATGCAAAGTGAAGGGGATCAAGTTTGATTCTTTTACATATGGATATTTAGTTTTTCAAGTACCATTTATTTAAAAGGCTCTCTTTTCTTCAATATACTTTTTTTTTTGGCTCCTTTGTCAAGTATCAGATGACTGTTAAGCATGTGGGTTTGTCTGTGTCTTCTGTTCTATTCCACTGATCTTCATGTCTATTTTGGTGCCAATACCATGCTGTTTTTGTTAGGATATCTCTATGTTATAATTTGACATCAGATATTGTCATGCCTCCAGCATCACTCTTCCTGCCCAGTATTGCTTTAGCTATTCTAGGTCTTTTATTACTCCCGGTGAATTTTAGGTTTATTTTCTCTAGTTCTATGAATAATGTCATTGATATTTTGATGAGAATTTTATTCAATCTGTATGGTTCTTTTGGTAATGTGGTCATTTTTACAGTATTAAATCTGCCTATCTAGAACAAGGAAGGTCTTTCCATCTTCTAAGGTCTTCAATTTCTTTCTAAAATGTTCTATAGTTTTCATTGTAGAGGTCTTTCACCTAAAGGAGAGATTTTTACAAGATAACACCAAGTAATTAAACCAATGTTGTTTGAATGATAATAAACTAGCAAATATAAGTACTTAAAGATTCTCTGAGCTGTCTAAAAGAAACAGTGTGTAAGCCATATATATAACTTTAAATTTTCTAGTGGTTACATTAAATGTAATATATTTACATTTAACAATATATTTCATTTTAACAACATATTTCCTTTAACTCAATATACACAAAAATAAGACTTTAGTGTGTAACCAATATAAAAATAATTGAGATAATTTATATTCTATTTTTATACTAAATTTTGAAAATCCACATATATTTTGCATATAGCACATCTCAATCAAGGGTAGCCACATTAAAAGAATTTAACAGCTATGCATGTTAAGTAGTTCTTGAGACTATCCCTAATAGATAGAAAAGAGCTATTGCTACAAGTAAAGGAGAATATTTTTATTAAATCATTTATTTTGAATATAAAACAATAGATGCAAATGAGAAATTATAGTAATTAGTTAGTTGCATTTGTGATTGCATAAATACAACTTTTTCAAATAGAAAATGACTGTGACCCTCAAAAGTAAGGTATTAAACTATTTTAGTAAAAAAAAAAAAAAGTTCCCAACTTAACTCTCTATTTTGCAGTAAAACTTGAAATGAGTTTAATGTTATTTATAACATTTATAAAGTTTTGGGTGATTTAAAGGGCATTTAGAGTATTTTGACGAATTATACATGTTGGTACTCAGAGATTAATGGTGTCCTTTGAAAGGAATGTGTGTATTCTACTTGATTCTGTTGAAATTGTAGTAATGGAATTGCATTTTTGCAAGGTTGTATGTTATACAGACATTTTCTTTAAACAATAGTTTTGAGGTGAGGAAAAACAGAGAAATAAGTGCAAAGAAGGGTTAGAATATGTTGAAACTCACTTTTTTAGGAATATTAAAGAAATATGCCTAGAGCCATATTATAGTCAGAGCATTTTTATTTTCCTATTTTTACTTTCTATTGTTGGGCAAGTCAAACATTCTTGCTCTAGCTTTCTCAACATTAAAAAGAGGAAATGGACAAAATGCTCCTTAGGTTATAATTCTGTGGTTCTCTGAGACATTATTATAGTAAACTGCAAGTTTCTACTACATTATAACTGCTCAATGCATATATTTTGCATCTAATAATGAAAGAATGAAACAAACACTGTATAACTCAGTTCTCAAATATTTGAAGGATATTTTGAGGTTGAGTTGATGGTGCTTCATAGATACTTAAAGTGGATATCATGAAAATTAGATTTCTATGGTTTATTTGTTCCGTTTGTAAAATTATAAAATGTACTTATAGAGCACATAGATAAAAGGAACTAAGATGATACAAATAGTGCCTTAAGCAATAAAACGATGTCTTTGGCTTATAAAAAGAGAGATTATAAAAAAAATCAACTTGGAGAAATAAAATAAGTTTATTTTTAAAGGAAAATGGGATTTATTTCTTTACATGGAAGACTAGTACTAAATATTTGGATTAAATAGTTTTGGGAACATAAACAATTAAGGATAAATTTTTTTAAATAAATCAAGTGTATGAAGAGCAATATGAAGGAGAGGATTTACAGACATGCATTTATGTTGGAAAAATTAAGGTGTGTGCTTAGAAAGAAATTTACTTAGAGAAAAAATCTAGACTAGGAGGTGCTAGGTTATGTTATTAAAGTTGTTATTTTTCTCTCTTAAGCTGCATAATTAACCATTTTTAAAGCCTAATTTGAAGTATCTTGCAATTTTGAACCAAAAGCTTTTTAAGAAACCTTAAAAAATTATTCTTATCATATAGTTATAGCCATGTGTTGTTACAGATTTGCATAACTCATAATTTACATAATTCACAAAAAAGATTTTATAATCCAGCCAGTTATTCTTTTTAATCTATCATGTATTGTTACATATCATTGAGATTTTAAAAATTTACATGTTCAGTATACATTCATACTATATCCTATTTTTGTAATAATTAGCCAAGAAAATATATTGTTCTTGCATTAAATTCTTTGATAAAATTTACTGTTATATGCAAATAATCTTATTCAAATTTAGTGAATTGGAAGAGAAAAGAACTAATGGTAACTTTGCTGCAATGTGCTTTATCTTCAGAATATTTAATTCTCAATCAGATTTTTTGTAAACATACATTGGCATTTTCATTTAAACTTCTGACAATTATTTTTACTGTAATAATTAAAAGAACATATACTTAAAAGCAAGCAGTAAGAACGGAGTTAGAAATAAACTATTGGATGTATTTCTTAAGTTTACAGGATCCATCAGAAAACACTGCCGTCTTTTATTTTTTTGTAAACAGAATCTGTAAAGGTAAACAGTCCACATAGAACAGTACTATTGATTTAACTCTGTGGTAAATATTCCCCTTAAGTAAAATCTGAACACAGATAACTCTTTATGACTCTTTTCAACAACAAGCACTTTGGTTCTGCCATGCACATGACTCCACTCAGGCTGTGTTTAAATCACTTTTCTGTGGCATGACCTTTGACACTATTCTTGGAGCATGTTTCTTCTGTGAAATAGGATTCTGCAAATGCTAGGTAGTATTATTATATGTGGCTCTACCTCTGATGATGAGTAAATGAGATAACTAGAGGTTAGGCTTTATGAATGAGGGTGAATTAGATGTTAGTTAAGTAAAGGACTGACATTGAATACACAGTGAAAGCAAAGGAAGGTCTTGGTCTCCATGCTGTTCCATCTTGGGATGTTAACCAAGACTGTGTATCAGTGAGTTGCCTCTCAGGGCTGAGGCAGCCCATCTGGACTAGAACTGAACAGGTATTCCAATGGACATGCTCATTCCATCCATCTAAACTTCTAACAGAGATAGCATTTGGAAACTACCATACCATAGAGATTTGAGAGTACAAGTTGAAAACATGTATATGTCATTTTATGCATTTCTTGGCACATTGCAAGAATTTAACAAATGTTACTAATAGAAATCATCATCAATATTATTTTTATTATTAATGCATGTATCTAATTAGAAAGACTTATTATGACAATACAATTTGAGAGGCCATTACTGTGAACATATGTAAAACACTACAGTCCTATTAATTACTAATTAATTAAGAGGAGAGTTGAAAAATCTCCTTCTACAAAGTCCGGTACACTAAATAAAGACTTTCTAATGCTTTAACCAGTGTTAACATCCTTGATATTTTCAGTATCTGAGACCAAAGCAGAGCCTAATTGTTGAAGATCATAAAATTAGAATGGCTTTGAACTTTTGTCTAATGTAAAAATTGCTGCCTGGTATGCATATGCTTTCCAACACATCAAAATGAGTACAGTCAATACTCCGTATACGTGAGTTCCATGCCTGTGAATTCAACCAACCACACATGGAAAATATATTTTAAAATATTTTTGTCTGTACTGAATACATACAGATTTTTCCTTGTCATTATTTCCTAAACAATACAATAAAACAACTATTTACATAGTGTTTACATTGTATTAGACATTATAGGTTACATAGGGATGAGGAAGTTCATGGGAAGGATGTGCCTGGGTTCTGTGCAAATATTATACAATTTTTCATAAAGAACATGAGTATTCATAAATTTTTAAATCTATGGAAGGTCCTGAAACTAATGCACAAAGGACAACAAGATATACCTCTATTTTTGTAGTTAATTGCACATGTAGGGAAGAGAAGATTCAAAAAAAAATTCAATAAGTGAAGACTAATTTAAGGTAATTAATTGCATATTGGTATTGTTATCATGTGTACAATGACACATTATTTTAAAAAGTTTTTTTTGTCATTGGACTATTTTAAAAATACTTAAGCCTAAAATTTTAATGTCTTCACAAATGTATTTATACTTTAGTTCTCTAGGCCTTGTATTCAGATGTTCTTAGACATATCAGAATTTTTGGATCCATAAGCAACTGGAATATTTGGGGTTTTATAAGTAATTTCTAATTCAGACCTCAGTAAAATTACCCTGAGTTAAAATTTTGGAAGATTAAGACTTGGTAAATAGTTACATAAATGTACTTTATATATTCTAGTCTATAGACCATGATAAACATAGACCCATTAAACTTTCAGGCATCATACTTTAAGTATTTGGAAGAATTGGAGAGATGATTAAAAACAGAAAAAGACAACAGGGCTATACACTAAATCTCCAGTTTGTTTCTTTTTAACTTAAATTTTTAAATGGTGAGATAATCTAAGAAATAATAGAGCAAGATTCTGTATTCTCTTTACCCAGTTTTCTCTAAAGGTGACATCTTGCAATACTATTGAACAATATTATAACCAGGATATTGCTATTGATACAGTTAAGATACAAAATAGTTCCATCACCACAGGGAAGCCTTGTTAAGATTCTGATTTTTGGTGATTGTGTCACCTCAAAAGGACCAAGTTAATAAAGAGAAGAACTAAGAATTAATTCTTGATTAAGAATTAAAGAAGCATTCCAGAGACTTACCAAGAGAACATTGCTCATGGCTTTCTGCCTGGTAATTGGAATGTTGTGGTAGTCAATCAAGGTGCAACCCTGAGCAGAGAACAAAAGACCTCTTCTGACATGCCTTTAAAGTAATAAAGCCCCTAAAATATCTGATAGACCTTGGTTGAATCAACAATTGAAAGGTTTCTGTAGATAATGAAGGACTAAATGAAAAATTTAACTAAAAACCATCAACCAGTTTGGAATGACAGGAAGATTCTGGAAATACATTGTACTGGCAGCCAAAGAACATTGTAGATGCACTTAGGGCCATTGGATTGCACACTTAAGAGGACTTGAAATGGTAGGTTTTATGTTGCATACATTTTGCCACAATAAAAACTACTAAATAAACAGCAGTAACAAAATCCAGGAACCATATCTTATCTTTTGATTTCAATTCAGAATCTGTGTTTCAGATAACTTTTTTTTCCTTGAAGCCATCAGTTAACATTGTACATAGAATGGTTCCACTAAATACCTGTTGGAATTTTAGGAATGTTCCCAGTAGTTCTTTAAATTAATTGATCAATATTCTTCATCCATGATGTTAGGATTTAAATTCTATGCTTGAGATTTAAATATGGATCCAGTTATACCTTTTGAGTAGCTAGATGTTTTTAACTTGTGTCAATAATGGCTCTTTTATTTGTTCTAACCATAGTCACTTATGTATGTCTTTAAAGGAAATGCCCCCCCCCCCCCCACACACACACACTCCTTATTTTCTAGGGAACTTAAGTTTAATTCACCTGTTCCTAGTATATTCGGGCCATCTAGCCTGTAATATCTCTTGAATTCCCTGTGCTCCTTTCCAGAGAGTCTTCTTGCATGGTGGACCACTGATCTTTCATTAGATTGCTGGTCACTGTCGAAATATATTTAAATGATGAGTTGTGATGACATAAAGAACATACCAGGCCATCTCTAACTGTAACAAGGATTCTAGAACTTAAGGAGAATAAAACAGAGTGAACTGTGTTTGGTTTGTTGAAGTCCTTGAGTGAGAAGATAATACTAACAGTTCTATCATATAAACCAAAAAGCCATTTTCCATAGTTCCTCATGGTATGTCTAGTTTTAAGTGAGCACCTTTATTTAAAATGAAAAAAGATTGCCATTCTTTTAAATTATCTTGTAAGGCTGAGATAATGAGAAATGGAAGGGGGATTTGCATTTGAAAACAGGTTTCAACAACTTAAATAAAATAGGCATTTCTTCCTACCCCAGTGCAATACACATATGAATGGTACTTTCCAGTATATGATAAATGCCTGGCCAACATTTGTCATTTCAACATCAAGCTTCCAGACACCGTGTTTTAAGTAGATGACTTTCTACCCCTATGTAGATACCAATTCAGAAGTTAGGACATGTCATTTGATACATTTTAGTGTATTTTGCTTAATATAACCACAGATTGGCTAAAAACATGTATCTATTTGAAGACTGACAAAATAAGTTGTTTATATTGATAACTTCTTGAAAATGTGAATCCCGTAGACTAAAGATACTGTAAATGTCGAGGGAGAAGCTTTCCTAGTTACATCACAAATTTTCTCTTCTTTAATTTTCTAAAAATTTTCTTAATCCCCTTTTCTTGATCTGCAATAAAAATGAAGAGCTAATATGATTCAGACTATTATCTCTTTCTACCTTTCCATGAAAAAAAAAAGGCAATCCTTGCTGTGGCCTTTTTAATGTAAATTTTATTTTGCCTCTAACCATCATTTAGCTGTGTAGAAGCTATAGCTTTAAAAAAAAAAAAAAAACTATGGCAAATAGAGGAGAATTAACAATGCTATATTTTCAGATTCTATAGGACTTTCTTTAAAATTAGGTAGCCAACCTCTACTCAATGCTGAGATTGTTCATTATGCTGTCAATGTGTAATTATCATCTGTTGGTCTACTATTTGTAAGTTCTCTGAGCTAAAGTATCCCATTTGCTATTGAATGCAACTTGAAAGAAAATTATTGATCTATACCACACATAAGAGTTTTAAAATATTCCCACCAGAATACATTGCACCTTTAAAATAAAAGAAGCGCTGTTTTTTTTTTTTATTTTTGCAAAGAATGCTTTATAGTTAAGTTCAATTCAGTATTACTCTTTCTTTAACTTTAAAAAAAAAGTCTTTATTGCTTTCTTTTGTAAAATCATTTCTGTATTCTTTGCAGAGTCTAGGATAGATTTACTAATTAAAATAGTTTTATTACTACTCAACCAATGACATTAAAATAATATCACTATTAATTATGCTGATTTAAATATCAACATTACCATTTTTGACTATACCAGGATGGAGACCTGAATTCAGGTCATAGACATGAATTTTTTAAAAAAAAGAAAAAGAAAAAGAAATAACCTGTTAATACTACAGTACAGGTAAATACCACTAACCTGGGGATTTATATTTTTTATGTACCATCTCTTACAAGGAACCTTATCAAGTATGTTTGAAAAACCTGTGTAATTTCAGTTTCATGAGTCCCCCTTCTGTTTGTTTTTATTTTAACTATCTTAGTCGAGAGGAAATTTTTTCTATTGTTAGATTATGATCACCAATAAATTATAGTTATGACAATGCCTTTAATTTCAATTGTTTAGGTATCACGAAATTTGCTGGGAGTGGTGGAGCACACCTGTAATCCCAGTGACTCTGGAGGCTGATGCAGAAGAATTGCAAGTTCAAAGTCAGCTTCAGTAATTTAGTGAGACTTTGTCTCAAAATAAAAAATATGAAGTGCTGAGGATGTGGCTCAGAGATAAAGCACCCCTTTGTTTACTACCTGGTACAAAAAATAAAATTGTCAAATTTTCCTGAAAAAAAATTTTAATCTTCAAATTAAGATTAAGTTAATAAAGATATTATCTGCTTTTCCTTTTTTTTTTTTAAACATACCACTCCATTTCATCTTTTGCATGTTTCATGGCATTTATGTTTTTCACTTTTTTCTTATTCAGAATTAATTTTGGGTCCACATATGTCATGTTAAAAAAATCTTATGATTTTTAAAGTTTAATTTTGTGCTATGTGAGTGTTTTACTGAATCACTGATGGCACTGAATTTGGTAGTGAGTCAATGATCCTGTTGATTTCTAATAAAGTTAAAGACTTGGAGAGGCAGTATAGCAATGTGAAGAGTATAGACTTTGGAGCAAGATAAACTTGAAGTTGAATCCTGTCTTCTAATTTTCTTTCTCTGGGTCCTTAGAAAAAGATCATGTAAACTCTAAGTTTCTGGGGGTTGTTATGAGGATTAACAAAGATCACATAGAGAAAACCTAATCCATAGAAGAATTTAATTTAATTATGTCTCCTTCCTTGCTTGAATTCAACCATGTGGGGAAAAAAAAAATCAATACTAGGAAGCAGCAACCAGGGGTGTCCCATCATGTGGCACTCTCAGAGATACTTAACAAATTCTATTGGACGATGGACATGCTTGGTGGACCTTGGGGCCTGGCAGAGAGGGAGAGAAGAGAAAGAGGAGAATGGGAAAGTAGGGCTTGTTCTAAGATACCTATTGAAAAAGAAACACCTTTACCATTGAAAGAAAATGTTTAAGTATCCAAATATACCCTGGATCATTGCATGTAACTATTTTTAAAACTTTATGCAGGATGTATCAGTGCTTTTAAAAAGGAGAGGAGTTGTTTTCCCTCTGGAATGATTTTCAGAAAAGTTCATCTTCTGCCTCTAAGTGGCAAAAGACACAACTCTGCTTTTTGTGGGAGGCTAATCATGCAGTGGGCCCAAAGATGATCCTAGGCATAATGATCAGAAAAGGAGGGAGTGTTAAAATCAGATTTTACTAGGCGAGGTGCTTCTTACCTAGGGTGCTCATGACTGGTGAAGTCAGCATATGGCTTAAGAGGGGCTAAAAAAGGAAAGAAAAGAAAAGCAATCTATGCTAAGCCTCAGGCTAGCATCATTCTGAATGGAGAAAAATTGAAGGCATTCCCTCTAAAATCTGGAACAAGACAGGGATGCCCTCTCTCACCACTTCTGTTCAACATAGTTCTCGAAACACTGGCCAGAGCAATTAGACAGACGAAAGAAATTAAAGGCATAAAAATAGGAAAAGAAGAACTTAAATTATCACTATTTGCACATGACATGATTCTATACCTAGCAGACCCAAAAGGGTCTACAAAGAAACTATTAGAGCTAATAAATGACTTCAGCAAAGTGGCAGGATATAAAATCAACACACATAAATCAAAGGCATTCCTGTATATCAGCGATAAATCCTCTGAAATGGAAATGAGGACAACCACTCCATTCACAATACCCTCAAAAAAAATAAAATACTTGGGAATCAACCTAACAAAAGAGGTGAAAGACTTATACAATGAAAACTACAGAACCCTAAAGAGAGAAATAGAAGAAGATCTTAGAAGATGGAAAAATATACCCTGTTCATGGATAGGCAGAACTAACATCATCAAAATGGCGATATTACCAAAAGTTCTCTATAGGTTTAATGCAATGCCAATCAAAATCCCAACGGCATTTCTTGTAGAAATAGATAAAGCAATTATGAAATTCATATGGAAAAATAAAAGACCCAGAATAGCAAAAACAATGCTAAGCAGGAAGTGTGAATCAGGCGGTATAGTGATACCAGACCTCAAACTATACTACAGAGCAATAGTAACAAAAACAGCATGGTACTGGTACCAAAACAGGCGGGTGGACCAATGGTACAGAATAGAGGACACAGAAACCAATCCACAAAACTACAACTATCTTATATTTGATAAAGGGGCTAAAAGCATGCAATGGAGGAAGGATAGCATCTTCAACAAATGGTGCTGGGAAAACTGGAAATCCATATGCAACAAAATGAAACTGAATCCCTTTCTCTCGCCATGCACAAAAGTTAACTCAAAATGGATCAAGGAGCTTGATATCAAATCAGAGACACGGCATCTGATACAAGAAAAAGTTGGCTATGATCTACATACTGTGGGGTCGGGCTCCAAGTTCCTCAATAGGACACCCATAGCACAAGAGTTAATAACTAGAATCAACAAATGGGACTTACTTAAACTAAAAAGTTTTTTCTCAGCAAAAGAAACAATAAGAGAGGTAAATAGGGAGCCTACATCCTGGGAACAAATCTTTACTCCTCACACTTCAGATAGAGCCCTAATATCCAGAGTATACAAAGAACTCAAAAAATTAAACAATAAGAAAACAAATAACCCAATCAACAAATGGGCCAAGGACCTGAACAGACACTTCTCAGAGGAGGACATACAAGCAATCAACAAGTACATGAAAAAATGCTCACCATCTCTAGCAGTCAGAGAAATGCAAATCAAAACCACCCTAAGATACCATCTCACTCCAGTAAGATTGGCAGCCATTATGAAGTCAAACAACAATAAGTGTTGGCGAGGATGTGGGGAAAAGGGTACACTTGTACATTGCTGGTGGGACTGCAAATTGGTACAGCCAATTTGGAAAGCAGTATGGAGATTTCTTGGAAAGCTGTGAATGGAACCACCATTTGACCCAGCTATTGCCCTTCTCGGTCTATTCCCTAAAGACCTAAAAGGAGCATGCTACAGGGACACTGCTACATCGATGTTCATAGCAGCACAATTCACAATAGCAAGACTGTGGAACCAACCTAGATGCCCTTCAATAGACGAATGGATAAAAAAAATGTGGCAGTTATACACAATGGAATATTACTCTGCATTAAAAAATGACAAAATCATAGAATTTGCAGGGAAATGGATGGCATTAGAACAGATTATGCTAAGTGAAGCTAGCCAATCCCTAAAAAACAAATGCCAAATGTTTTCTTTGATATAAGGAGAGTAACTAAGAACAGAGTTGGGAGGAAGAGCATGAGAAGAAGATTAACATTAAACAGGGGTGAGAGGTGGGAGGGAAAACGAAAGAGAAGGGAAATTGCATGGAAATGGAAGGAGACCCTCATGGTTATACAAAATTACATACAAGAGGAAGTGAGGGGAAAGGGGGAAAAAAAACAAGGGGGAGAAATGAATTACAGTAGATGGGGTAGAGAGAGAAGATGGGAGGGGAGGGGATGGGGGATAGTAGAGGATAGGAAAGGCAGCAGAATACAACAGACACTAGTATAGCAATATGTAAAACAGTGGATGTGTAACCGATGTGATGCTGCAATCTGAATACGGGGTAAAAATGGGAGTTCATAACCCACTTGAATCAAATTGTGAAATATGATATGTCAAGAACTATGTAATGTTTTGAACAACCAACAATAAAAATTAAAGGAAAAAAAATAAAAGTAATATGTACAAAAAAAAAAGAAAGAAAATCATGACTCTTGAGTACTGGTGGCAGCCATCCAACAATCAGTTTTTAACACCTTAAAACATTCCTGGAAGTGCAAAGGACTTCAGTCATCCTTCATGAGGATGACGTGTGCAAACTAAGACCTTCTAGGGGTTAATCCAAGAGAATAAGAATGAACTTGCCTTTCAGAATGAGGTGGAAGGCTAAAGGAACAGGATGATACGGGCATTTGTGGCCACAGCTTAATTTTGACTACAGATTTTGCTAAATTTTGGTCTTGTAAAGAATTCCTAATAACAGCTTGTGACTCATGGCAGCACTGTTTCTTCCTCATGTGGACAAGGTAATTGGTTGAATGCTTTTTCTCTGGCTGAACTTACAGAGGCAATGCCTTACTTGGCAGTTATAGCATCTATCTGGTCAAACAGGGAAAGTGAAAGCTGTTCCTTTCCTCTCTGTATTTGGACCTGGAGTAGGACTCCTGGTCAGGACACATCTCATTTAGGCTCAGAGGTTCCATGCTTTGAAGTACCATGACAACTCTGCACACAAAGGGAAAATGGCAGTTAGAATGCCAAAGCCCTTTTCCTCCTTTGTTTTTTTTTTCCTTTGCTTGAAGTGTGTGTGTATAAATGAATGAATGTGGTGGAAAGAGAATTCTCCTCCCATGCCAGTTGTGCATGTGGGCAGCAGGCCTTGTTATTGACTAGAGAATAAGTGGTCTTTGGATTGTTATTGTTAATAATTTCTGTTGCTCAGTGTGACATCAGACGATAATTTGGTCCCTTCTCTTATTTTGATAATTTAGCAACCCATTGTTCTGTTTAACGACCACAGCTTGACAGATATATTAGCTGCCTAACTAATATTTATAAAAGGAATGAGTTCAACATTTGTTGTCCTGTTTAGTCTGTCTTTCAACCATGAGGCAGGAGACTTGCTTTGTAAAGTGGTCACCACGCGGTGTTTTTCCTCAGGCTGGCTTTTATGTTAAATATTTTACCGTGAGTCCTTCAATCTACAAGCTTTCCTAAAGCATTTGAATTGGGATGATGAGCGAAATGTATATGATTTCCAGATAATCAAGATTCTTTGGAAATTTTTGCATTTATCTGGAAAACGCAGTATATTAAAATGCAGAAGCAAAGATGATGTTTCTTTTAAAAAGTGAAATGTGTTTAAGCTTTTCTAACAACCAAGAGAATATCTGTGGAAGGTGACTAGGTCTGTGGCAGCTGATCCAAATCCATAGGCTTACGCTTCTGAGTCTCCTTTAAAAGCTTCAATTTTAGTATACCTCCTACTTTAGCATTTTCATTTGAATGTAAATTATATTATGTCATAAAATCCCTCTGGAGGAAAATTCCCAGTACAGTTAATTTTTCTAAAGCACACTGCTAATAATGCAGAAGAATTTATTCTTTTCAGGGTATTTCACTGTGTCACTCCTGATAGTAATGGAGAGACATTTTGAGCTCAGCCAAAGCTTTATTTTCATGGCATTCAGAGTTCAATCAGTGTCTGGTCATAAACGTGTGTCTTTTATTGGTATTGTAAGACTGTCTTGATTTATATTATTTCCCAGGCTTGTTTCTATAAAGAGTTTTTTAAAAGTTCCTTTCTTTCTGTTTGTGACACCCATTGGATTCACTGCAAATTATTGTGTTACCAGCCTGTCTATCTTAATAACTTAAAGCATTTTCTAAGTCCCTAGGTGCTATCCTATGGCAAATGAGTTTAACAGACACAGTTTCTTCCTTTGAGTTTTTAATATAAGAGAATAATAATAGCAAAGGAAACACTAAGGAAATTCAGAAATATGAACACATGTCAAGACTTCTTAATCATTGTATGACAAAAATTTTGAGCTAAAAGGAAATTTAAATATACTTAAGCATAATTATCACTTTTTAAAGATTGAAGTTGAATCCCACATAAATCAGTTGCCCAAGTTCACACAATATGCAAGCGGAGGAAATTGAACTAAAACACTAAGTCTCTTCTTTCACCATGCTCCTATGCATTAGGCAGCCCAGAGAGTAAAATTTTAGCAATCTCTTTAAACTTGTCTACCCAGTGGGAACTTTTTTTTTTTTTAAACAGTATCTAGAGTTGCATGCTAGGGACAAATCACTGCCATATATTTTCTGTGCAAAAATAAATTACTTTAGCATTTGTATAATTCTCCACAAAGAATAAGAGTCCATTGGATACAAAAGAATACTAGAGACTTGCTTAGGTATCACAAAATTGAAATGAAAAAAATCTTGTATTGGAGCCTGTAATTTGTTGGGACTACTGTCATCCTTTTGCATAGTTCTCGAATTCTCCATTATCCAAATGAATAAGCAGCACATACAAGAATTGATGCCCAATTGTAACCCAAAGTCCAAAATGACATCTCACCAGAATATATTTTGTTTTTTCTACATGTCTATTAGATTGGTTTGATCAAGTACAAAGATGGTATATTTGACTTGGGCAAAATGTTTTAAAAATTAAAAAAAAAAAAGTAAACTCTCACAAGACTATGTGGCAGAAATAAAGTCATGAGAAAGGATAACAAAATAATTGATTAGATTCACATTATTAGTTTTTTCTTCAACAGATCTGGTTTCTGCTGCATGTAACTAATTGAAATCAAAAGGGAATTTATTATGAGGAGTTCATGAATCTCCAACATTTGCAGGAGGTTTTAAAAGTTATGTAGTTATTTAACAGTACTTAAATTTATAAAATTAAGAATGGAAACTGTGATACACTTTTGTCAAGAGGGCAAATTGGTACAAATATTTGGGAAAGATTGGTTATATCTATTAATAATAAAAATTCACATAATCGGGCTGGGGATGTGGCTCAAGCGGTAGCGCGCTCACCTGGCATGCGTGTGGCCCGGGTTCGATCCTCAGCACCACATACAAACAAAGATGTTGTGTCCACCAAAAAAAAAAAAAACTAAAAAATAAATATTAAAATTCTCTCTCTCTCTCTCTCTCTCTCTAAAAAAAATTCACATAATCACATACAGATATACATGGATAGATATCTACTTTATAGAAGTAAAAGAAATGTTTTAGGAAGTCATGCACACACATAAGTGTTTATTGAAGCATTGTGAGTAATGTTTAAAAAAAAAAATACAACACAAATGCCTATTCAGATCATTCACATAAGAGTGACTGGGGCTACATTCTACATGTTTGCTATTCATCCTTCTCAAAAATAAGAATAAATCTATGTGCATTTAGCCTGAAAGGTATGCATCATAAATGTAGAAAAATATTGAATGCAGTGTTACTGAACAGATTCTAGAGCCACATTACTGGATTT
The DNA here is from genome assembly GCF_047511675.1 of Marmota flaviventris. NCBI lineage: Eukaryota > Metazoa > Chordata > Mammalia > Rodentia > Sciuridae > Marmota > Marmota flaviventris. Next base: position 30,515,388 of record NC_092508.1, on the reverse strand, counting down.
GCATGAGAGGTTTTCAATTTCTTAGTTCTCTGACCTAATGACTGAACACTTAACTTGTCTTGACTTTCTCCTCACCTGTAAAATAGAAATAATGAGAGTCCCTACTCTGTAGCTTTTTTAATTGATTGCTAACAGTGATTAAACATGGTTGGCATGGGCTTGTTGGTGAGTAGAGGTCAAAGTTTTGGAAGGAACTTCTACTTGGTTTACATAATTTCAAAAGTGATAGGCATATGGGTGATTTTACTTTTGGAATCATTTTTGTTGCATAGTAAAACAGGATTTTTCTTTGTGGGGGAAAGTTTGGCAAAGCAGACATTTGAGAAGTAAGAAGCTTGGGATAATCAAGGATAAAAGTTATATAATTTTTTTTTTTAAAGAAAGAGAGAGAGAATTTTTATTTATTTATTTATTTTAGTTTTCGGCGGACACAACATCTTTGTTTGTATGTGGTGCTGAGGATGGAACCCGGGCTGCATGCATGCCATGCGAGCACGCTACCGCTTGAGCCACATCCCCAGCCCTGATTATATATTTTTAAGCTAAGGGAAGTGGTGGTCTTGATGTATAAAAAGTAGTCAACTGTTTATAAGAAAATCTGAAAAGAAGAACAAAGCTCTTCCGTGATCCACTAGGGGTGTATTTCAATTCTTATTTGTATCTTAGGACATATATGGCTTTTAGCCAAGATCAACAGAAAGTCACAATTGAGCACCAGGCATCTGCCCATATTAATAATTTACTTGAATATTTATGGAAGCAAAATAGAAAAAAATTAATTATGGAAGGTGATAGATGTCATTAATGAGCTTGACTATAATCATTACACAATATATACATATATTAAAATAGATATATTTTTTCATCTATAGCATTTTTGTCGATTGTACCTCAACAAGCTTAGAAAATTTTTAAAAAGCTTCAATTATATTTAATTAATAATTTAAAAGCACACAAAGTTCTAAAAATAGTATATAGTAGTGCACAGAAACTCAGAAGTGGTGCCAATCTTTGCTTTATATTCTATGGAATAAAATTAGCAAAATCTTTTAATCATATATTTTCATAATTAGCCCAACAGAATATAGTATTTAACTGAACTTAATTTGAATTTGTTATCAGATTAAATGTTTGTAGATCATTTGTATTTATATCTTGGTTTTCATGATGACTTTGTGTTTGAAGAAGATATCTTTTTTTAGTGTAAACATGTATTTTAGCAAAACTTTTGTCAAATTTAAAACCTGCAAAGTATATGTATTTTAAATGCATTTCAAGCAGATTTATCTAAAGAGATATATTCATTAAGAAAATAATTGGATCTTGATCTTATAGTATGCTCAAAGTATGTTTGCCATTGAGTTTTTTTTTTTTTTTTTTTTTTTTTGAACATTGGCATGTCTGTCAAATTATTGAACAACAAAGGATAACATTTCCTCTGGAAATATTAAAAGTAGTATGAAAAACTAAGAGAGGTTAGTGAATAATACTCAAGTCCTTTTTATTTATCTCTAATATTATTATAGATCCTGTTTTATTCTGGCTCTTATTTGTTCCCTTCTCTTTATATTTATCAGTATTTGCCCATGTTCACCTGGCTAATCTGAATACTAACCATAACAAATAGGTGTTTGGAAGCATTGAAATGATAACTTTCAAAGGGGCTATTATCATTTATCATGGAAATGAATTCAGCCCACTGATGGTAATTAAGCAGGCAGGTAGAATGAGCATCATATATTTATAAAATGAATTTTTCAAATGCTCAACTTTCTCAAAATAATGTTTTCTGAAAATGCAGTATTGATCTAACATTATATTCACAATAGAGACTGGAAATCTTCAATCCCCAAATTTAATGCTTAGCAATCATAAAAGTTAGTCATTTATAACTAGTTCTTACAAATATTCAGTGGGCAAAATTCCACAGCCTTTTATGGAAATACTCTGTTGTGTCCCTCAAATGTATGCATTTTCTGCATTATAGCTTGTTGATCATCCTGGGCTCCAGAGTCACACTCTCTAGAATTGAATCCTGGCCATACCAGTTCAGTACTGCCATATTGCTTCACTTTCTTCATCTGCTGGTAGTACTGACCTCAGGACTATTGAGAGAATTATGAAATAGTACATACAGAAGTGCTCTGAGCCACAGTTCCTGAGGTTCCCAAACTAGGAGCTAAGGTGCACAAGGGTACCACAGAAAACTCACTGTACAGTATTTTAAAATTCCTTGAGACGTGAATTGATAGCTCACTGCTCACTATGGTTCAGTTTTAACATGAGATCATACTGTATTATTTTTGATGTTATCACATATTCGCAAAGTTGAGTTTTTATCAGTTGCTATGACATAAACAACTATATCACAACACAGGAAATGATGATGTTGATGTCTAATTCAAGAAGTCCTGTAGTATGCAATAGGTATGTACTCCTGTTAGTAATTGTGTTTAAGAAGTGAAGCTGTGATTTTTCTTTTTTTTTCAATTTAAATATATTGTTTTCTCAAACAGTTACTAATTTGGTAGGATATAGACAAATAAATTGGAGTGAGCTATCCTATGATATGAATAGAACTGTTCAAAAACAAATGGGGCCAAAAAGCACCCTGAAAAAAATTATTTAGGGCTCCACCAACCAAAAAATTTGAAACTTTTGTCCCAGGATTAGCTCTTGTATCACACCTTCAGTAAAGGCTGATTGGTGCTTTTTGGTCATGGTGATGGTTTGAAGGGCAGTACTCATTTTCTTGAATTTAACTGAAACATCTTCAATTGTCATTTTCCCTTTTCTCATTTAACTACAAAAGAGGGGAGAAAGAGAAAGGGAGAATAGAGTGAGGGAAGAAAATGAGATGAGTACATTGGTGGTGAAGATGGGTTGTCTGACTAGAAGGGCGGAAATGAAAGTGACCTCCCTTGAGTGGAGGTAGATGAACAGCTGCCTCCTGCAAAAGGGAGAGTGGGTAATTTATGTAGGAATTGCTCAAGAGCCAGGAAAAAAAAAAAAAAAAAAAAAAACCTCCTTACAGTCAACCCCCTGCAAAACCAGAAACATAACCTATGGATGTCCAGTTAGGAGCAATGTACAGAGAAAAAAGCAAGGTAGTCTGAGGTGCAGAGAGTAAGCAGGGTACAGATAGCACCTTGAGCCTGGGTGAGAACTGGCTAGTGTAGTACTGTAAGGCTCTGGTGGCCACATGGGCCTGATGGTACTTCTGTACTCCTGACATGAGGCTGCCTAGTAGCTATTAGTGGCTCCAGCTCAGATCTGAGGACCAATGAGTGATTGGACTGGGTTGATTCCCAAAAGCTGTACTAGACAAACAAGAAAAGAGACACCAAGACCATGAAAACAAAGGTGGGAATGGTAACCATGGAACTCTCTCTCTTCTTCCCCTTCTCTCACTACTTAGATTCCCTGGATGGATTGGAAGGACTGAGGTACCTGAGAAAATTGTCCACTGTTGATCTGTAGTCTTATTCTACTAAGCAAATGCTTTGGGAAAACACTTATTATATCTAGAAAATATTCCCTTTATGGGAACAGAGAACATTGTTGACAAATTCCTTTTAAGTCTTCTTATTTGAACATATGTCCTTTTAGCTCCCTTCTCTCAGTCATGTGTTTCCTCCAAGTTAAATTATATCACTTTTTCATCAAAGGACCCATTCAAAACTGAGTAAACTCTCTAATTAATGAAATTTAATTTTAATTTTAGAGAAGTCTCCTCTCTAGAGAAGCTTTTCCCCCAAAATGAAGCTGTATTTCATTTTACGTTTATGATTAATTTCCATTATTTCTCTGGTAAGAATCATCATGTTAAAATTTGTTATGCATCATTTAAGGAATTTTTTGAATTATGGGCATTTGCACAGTCACTATTTTACGACATATTTCACTTATAAGTGTGTGAAATGTGTGCTAAACTATGTAATATTTTTAGGGTTGGATGAGCAAAATGCCACTAGCGTTTATTTAAATTAATTAAAATTCTACACTCTGCACTGGACAAAGTTACCAGTAAAGTAAAAATATTTTAGTGAGCCTTATTTTCTCAGAAATCACATACCATAAATCACATCTGAAATAACACTGACTATATGGGGCTGCCATGAAACTCCATCTTCAGAGATCTTTGGAAGTCTTTAATTAATACTCGAGACACCCTGCCCACTAGGTTTTTGTGTGGTCTCATTGTCACTGATGCATATTAATGACATCAGACAAATAAAGTGCCTTTCATAATTGCTTGTCCCAAAGCATTGTGAAAACCAAATATGGAATAATTAAAAATTCATTTGTGGTTTGTGGCTTCGAATTTGACTGCTGGAAGGTTGATTGGTGGACCCATAAGTGTCTTTGATGGGTTTGCATGGTTGGTTACAAGTCCAGTGCTGTCCTGGTCATATTTTATAGATGGCTTCCGTCAAGGCAGAGTGGGATGCTTTGAAATATTGTGTGACAACACTGCACACAAGCACAAATAGCTGTTGAAAATAACTGTTAAAATAACTGTTGAAGGGAAAGACTGTTTACTTTCCAAGATTAAAACTTAGGGTCAGGTGGTATATGCCTACATATTTTTCATTATTTCAGGCAAATGATTGTGAGTTATAAGAATATTTCATGCATTTGAGAGTCAGAAAATATCTCACTGTGCTACTTTGGTTAAATATGTATTAGATATAAGATTATTTGGAACTTTCAAGATCATGTTTAGATTTAATTTCCTATTATTCCTAATTATGTGGGGTAGAATTTTCTGTTACTTCCACAGACTAACACTTTCTGTAAAAACATGTAACACTTTAAAACTTCCTTGTCTAACTTGATAATGGACAACACAGTGTTCCATAGTTAAATGTTCAAGTTAAATGGAAGCATATTGCATTTAAAAATGCTGTGGGAGTTTATTGAAGTTCACAGTATTTTTCTATAAATGCAGTTGCATTTTAAGTAATAAAAACTCCAGAAGAGTTCATTTATTTTAAAAAACCTAAATTTGAAAATATTTTCAGTATATAAAGGTATATTTACATAACAAAAAGATGAGTAAAATAATTAGAACCAATTTATCCATTGTTCTTAGAGTTCTCTTGATGAGCAAGATTGTCACATATTCTTAATTATTTATCATTTTGA
>NC_092508.1:27647740-27655240 GCF_047511675.1 Marmota flaviventris | reverse complement strand
AAGACATCAATAGAACATGCACACAAATAACACCAATCTATAGCAAGTTCAGGTCAAATATCAGACACCAATTTACTGACAAAGATGTAGTAGCTACATGTAGGTATAAAAGAATTTCCAGGGAACTGTTCTCATAGATTTGGAAATTAGTTACATTTCTCAAAATACAATATGCGATCTCACACTGGATCCTGTGCAGAATGAAAAACATGCTTAAAAAAGATTATTAGGTCTGTCAACAAAATTGCTATATAGATTAAAAGTATCAGTGTTAGATATTCTGAAATTGATCATGGATGTGTAAGAGATAGATTTTGGTCTTAGGATATACAAACTGATATATTCTGGGACAAAGTGATAGGCTATGTATAACTTCTAAGGACTAAGGAAAGATTATACATTTGTAACTATATACACATAGAGGTAAGAGACAGAAAATGGCAAAGCAAATGAAATAAAGTATTAACAATTGATGAATCTGGGTAAAAGGTATGTATGGGTTCCCTGAGTTATGCTTGCAACTTTTCTCTAAGCTTGAAATTATTTCAAAGTATAAATAAATAAATAAATAAAGTTGTACTTCTTTTAACAAACCCTACCCACAGCAAATCATTTTTAGTTTCTTAGCAGTTATGTATTGTGCTTGGAGTATATTATTTTTAATTTTGCATCTATTGCTTTGAATTTAAACTGAAGTGTTCCCTCTCTATCTGGTGTCATTCATGACCATCTCTCTGAAGATGGCTCACATTCTCCCTTGAATGTGTATTTCTTACTTCACCCCAAAAGATGTCTTTCTTTTTAGATAACCACATTCTCCCTTGAATGCATATCTCCTTTCCTAAACAAATCTTTTGTCTCTGACTGGCATGTTCTGAAGTTCTTTTCTGTCACGTATGCCAAGCACCCTGCTTATACCTAGTCAAGGTCCCTCTCTGAAAAGTCCTAGGGTGGCAGTTGTAGAAGAAAATGTATGGAATGAAACTATATTTTCAAAATAAAATGAGCCTGACATGGTGGTGCATGTCTGTAATTCCAGGGACTAGGGAGGATGAGGTGAAGGATCACAAGTTCAAGGCCAGCCTCAGCAACTTAGTGAGACCTTAAAGGGCTGGGGTTGTGGCTCAGTGGTTAAGCACCGCTGGTCTGATCTCCAGTACCAAAACAAACAAAACACCACTGAATTAATCTTTAGAATTACATTCTCATTACACAGGATCCATATATGATCCAAACAAGTATATGAATCCCTGTTTCAGGGATCTGTTTTTTTTTTTAAAGTTTTTTATTTGTTTTAATTAGTTATACTTGACAGTATAAGCTTAGTCTGGATTATCAGTCTATGATTTTGTACATGTGTGCAGGGTGTTTGTGTGTGCTATTTCTGGTTTTTATTTTTGTTTCTTGCCTTGTTTTGCTTTCTTCAGCTTGCTGTCTCCAAAATCATGTAAGAAAATGACCTCATTTGACTTTAAAAAATTCTTCAGAAGCAAAGATATGTTCTAGAAAACCTAGACTCTCAAATCTCATCCTAGCAAATACCTTTAGAACAAAACTCAATATGGTGTTGATTTTTCCATAGAGCAATTATTCTATTTTTAGAATAATGTTTATTAAAGCCCTAATGTGGCTAAAGATTCCAGGCAGTTCCTAAAGCAGTTTCTATGATGAGGTTAAATTTCTAATCAATCAATAGTTTCCCTCCAGAACCTAAAGAAATACTGAGCCCCATGTGGCTCAGTTGATTAAGAGAGTCACATTTTAAAATTTTTTTTAAACAAGTTCACTTTTTGAACTTGTGTTCACTGTGCATATTATATCTTTGAAATTCTCATTTCAGCAACCAAACTAAATAAAAATGCATTTGAAGTTTAAATGTATGCTTCTTTTTTTTTCTTAAACCTTTTTATTGTTGTTATTGATGGACCTTTATTTTTTATATGCAGCGCTGAGGATTGAACCCAGTGCCTCACACATGCTAGGCAAGTGCTCTACCACTGAGTCATGACCCCAGCCCTAAATTTATGCTTCTTAAACAAACCCATTCATATCTCAATGTACAATTTTCAAAATTTCCTTCTCTCTTTTCTACCTTAGAACCCTAAAATATCCCAGCCTTTCTCACTTCTCGGATTCTCTCCCCTATTATCTTTTATTATGTTGGCCACCTTGATCTCTCTGACTTCTTTTTGAACTTGTGTTCACTGTGCACATTATAATTGAGAACTCAGAACAGGAAGAAAAAGAACTGCTTTCTTCATTCCCTCCAGCCCTGTACACTTCTGACCATTCTGATTCTGCAACATAAAAATAGGAAATTAGATGGACAGGGCAAGAGCAGGGGAGATGCCAAGCAGGAAGAAATAAAATTCTCATAAGGAATAAAATAAACCTCTTTCATATACTTATTTGATTTAAGAATAATGGCCAATTAACTTGCAAATAATATTTTTCTTTTCTTTTGGCACTAGGATTGGACCTAGGAGTGCTCAACCACTGAGTCACATCTCCAGCCCTTTTTTAATTTTTGTTTTGAGACAGGGTCTTGCTAAGTTGCTGAAGCTGGCTTTGAATTTGCAATCCTCCTGCCTCAGCCCTCACAAGTTACTGGGATTATAGGAGTACACCACTATGTCTGGTGCAAATAGTATTTTTCAAATGCTGAAAAGATAATTATGGCTAATATTTATTTAGAGTTAACTGCCAAACACTCTTCTAATCTTTTAATATGTAGAATCTTCAGTCATCTCAACAACCTTAAGAGATAAGTACCATTATTCTTCCTATTTTGCAGAGGAAGAAGCTAGTGTACAGAGAGGTTAAGTACCTGTCTGAAGTCAAACAGCTATTAAGCAGCAGGCTCTAGATTCAAATCCAGAACATCTGACTCCAAAGGCTCAAAATTTAATCACAATATAAGCAGAGTTCTCCCCAAACACTTGGTCTCAGCTTGGTCCAATTCATTGTTTTTAAACCTACTGTGTTCTTTGGTGATGTGCCGGAAAAACACTTTGATGACTTCCACTTCCTGGCGTTTGCTTCCTCTGTAGAGCCACTGGTGGCATTTTTATTCATTGCTCCCCTTCTTAACTTGACACCTGCAGGCACAGAGAGTAACCGCATCTGTATATAAAACTTAAAAAAAAAATGTGCCCCCCACAGTTTCAGATCTTCCCCTTCTGGACCACTCTGCTCCCACCACCAAAGAATCTGACAGATAAGACCTTGTGATTTGGGTGATGGGGGTGTGGGTGTGTGTGAATCAAGTCCTTCAAGTTCCCCGTTCTTTTTAATTCAATTAGAAACTGAGTTACCATGTCAATTTTAACCTTTGTTTGTGAGCCCACATCCTATTTTATTTAAAATTTCTCGAAACAGATGGAAATAAACAGGCTTACTCTGTTTGCGGGCATACTCTGCTGCTTTGGGTGCCGTTAACATGGCAAAAGGGTGCAAAGAGAGGCGGAAGAGTGGAGCTCGGGGAACCTGCAAGGAAACAGTCCTGCTTTAACAAGCTGCAGGAGCTTCATTTGGTTGACATCGGTTAGTCATAGCTCTTAACTGCACTCTGTTTCACCAACGCGGGGGGCTTAGATGTTAATAACATCCATCACCGAGGCACACAAAACACAGGGAGCATGAACTTCACACACAGCCTTTGCTCCTGTACTTGGTTCCCACTGCCCAGAATGCCCCTCACACCCTGGCGCTCTTCACAGTTTCCTTTTCCTGAATAGCCCTTTCTTCTTTTTCTCCCTGGAGGCTCCCACTTTTTCTTTGAGAAAAATCCCCTTTTCTGAGAAACTTGCCCCAAAGTCCCCCCACCCCCATTGCTGAGTGATCTGCTCCCTCATCTGTGAACTTAAAGCATGGAGTCCCATAGAACAAGGCCAGTGGATGGAAGTTGGTCATGACCTTGGGGGCTGCACTACACTGGAAGTGTCTTCAAGGCTGGGACTCGCCCTGCAGGCAACATGTGTGCTGTGGGCACCTGCCATGGGCCAGGCGTGCTGTAGGAGCTGTGGTATTTGTAAGGCAGATGGGACTCCTGCCCTTCTGGAGCTTCGTGAGGCAAGTGAGGAGAAACAATAAACTAGTGGACAACAGGGGAGTGACACCTGGAGAGGAGCTCAATAAATGCACTAAATGAGTGCATTTAGATGAGGAGACAGGGAGTTACAGGGCAGCCTCCACTTCAAACAGAATGGACAGAGGAGCCTCTAGAAGGAAGTGGAGTTTCAGCCGAGGCTCACAGGATGGACAGCAGCCTGGTGAGGAGGAGCTGGAGAGAGCCATTGTGGGCAAAGCAAAAGGGACGTTCTTGAGATAAGCTCAAGCTTTCCAGACACAGCAGGGAAGACAGTGGGGTGGGAAACCGAGTGAGGAAGCACCAGATCACGTAGGTCTCCGTCAGTCAGGTGCAGGGAAGCCAGCCAAGTCATTTTAAGCAGTAGTGTGACAAGATCTGATTTAGGATTTTAAAAAGATCACTCTGGGCTGGGCACAGTGGCACACCCGTGTCGTCCCAGCAAATTGGGAGGCTGAGGCAGCAAGATTGTAAGTTTGAGGCCAGCCTCAGAGACTGAGAAACTTGCCCCAATGTCCCCCTAACCCCAGTGCTGAGTGATCTGCTCCTTCATCTGTGAACCTCATCTGCTTCCTCATCTTAGTGAGACCGTGTCTCAAAATTAAAAATAAAATAAAAAAGGGCTGGGGAGGTAGCTCAGTGGTAAGGTGCCCTTGGGATCCATCCCCTGTATGACAAACAAACAGAAAACCCAGGGGTCACGCTGGGGCTGCAGGCCTAGCTCAGTGGTAGAGCACTTGCCCAGCACGTGCCACAAAAGAAACAAAATTAAATCAAAGACCTCTGTGGCTCCTATGTGGGGAAGAGACTGGAGGGTGGGAGAAAGCAGGCCACTGAGCTCATCCAGTGCCTTACAAAGTGCCCACCCCATACTGGACCCTCAAATATCATTGACTAATACTAGTCAAGGGACTGGTAGTTAACACCATGGATTTTGGTGCCCAGATGGCTGTGTTTGGAAACAAGTTGCACCTTGGCAGCCGCTTACCTTCTCTGTGCCTGCTTATTTATGTGATATTAATAATACTGGCCTTATAGCGTTGTGGCAAGGATTAGAGTTAGCATATTTAAAATGCTTAGAAAAGTGTCTAGCACATAGTACAGCACTGTATTTTAGATTTGACGATGATGATGAGAATTATTATTTACATCATTACCATTTCCCAGCCCGGTCATTATATACAAGAGCCCATGGCAGCTCCTGGGCTGCCATTTCCTCTACAGGATCCTACCTTATCTACCAGACAAAGGTTGAGTGAATTGCTGACGTTTAACTAATCAGAGCCAGGAAGCCTGAACTTAGAGTCCCTCTTGCAGAATCAGCAACTTTCTGCCTTCTCATCAATAGGGATTAGGTTTTTTTATTTATAGGAAGGGCTCTTATTTCAAAGAAGTACAAGATGATTACACAATTCTCTTTGTGTATGCATCTCAGGAAATGTGCCATTTTATTAATAAGACACCCTTTATATATTTGATTGATATATTTGATTTATATAAAAGGTCACAAAGATTTATGCGTATGTTTTCCTCTAAGAATTTTATAGTTTTGAGTTCTAACCTTTACTCCCTTTGGAGTTCATTTTTAGTAAGATATCCAGACTCATTTGTTTTTGCATGTGGGATGTAGAGTTGTCCAAGCACCACTTGTGGAAAAGATTCTTCCTTCTCCATGAATGGTCTTCACATTTTGGCAAAACTCAGTTGGACCCGGGTTTACTTCTGGACTCTCAATTCTTTTCCATTTATCTATAGTGTGTCCTTATGCTAGCACCTCACGCTTTCATTACCGTTGTTTTGTGGTAAGTTTTGAAACTGGGAAATGTGAACACTTCCTTTTTTTTTTCTTTTGTCCTTTCTCAAGATTATTTTGGCTATTCTGGATCACTTACAATTCTATATGGATTTTAGAATCAGAACTTATCAATTTCTACAAAGAAGTCAATAAGGATGGAGCATTATTTTTGCTTATATAAATTTGCAAAATTTATATATTCTCAACTTTAGAATCTGATCAGATATATGACTTGGAAATATTCCAGGAGAGCAGCTCTACTGAGTGAGAAGAAATCCCAGTGACAGGCACAGTAGCACATATTTAAACCTTATGCTATACAACTGAGTCTTTGATAATTACATCTCAATACAAATTCACAGGCATCCAAACTAATGATAACCATATGGTGCTGTTGAATTTGAGGGAACACTAAGGACATATGGATTCCTTACATTTGCACTGATATGATAATTTAAATTGTATTTACAATCTTTTCCCATTTTGGGATTTAGTGAGGTGGGCATTTATTATCAGTTGTTATTTTCCATAAGGTGAATTAGACACAAAGCAGATAAGAAGCGACTTGTTCAAAGGGATAAGCTAGAAAGTAGGGTAACTAATCACAGTGATCTCCCTGAAACTGAGGGTCCAAAGACCTTTGGAGCTTAAACTGGGAGAGTCCCAGGGAAACTGGGCTGAGTTGGTCACTCTACTAATTAGTAGTAGAGACTGCATAAGAAACTAGGCTATTTAATTCTTGTTTAGCACTTTTCTTATTATGATGATCTAATCAAGTAGTCTTGCCCTTCTCTGCTTTGGAAAATTCTACTTAAAAGCCTGTCTTTATGTATCTTTTCTTGACTAGTCTTGTCTGAGACATCAGCCACCCTTGCCCTCCAGCAATCTCTGTGTTTGGTGTGCCAGCCACAGTAGATTATGCATTTTCTTCTCTCTGTGGGTTCTAATAGTTGTTCATTATATTAATCTTTCCTCTCTCCTTCAGACTGTAGGAAGGTGGGAACAACCTGCCTTCTCCCCAGACAGAAATGTATGCCTGACCATCAGGAATTAAGTGGATATTCAAAACACCTTTCAGGGTCAGGTAAGTAGTCTAGGAGTCACCACATATTTACAATTCAATTATTACTTAATGATAAGCAAGAGCCACTTAGTGCCAGAAAAAAAGTTTATTTATTGCATCTCTATGTGGATCATAAAGAAAAGCACTGCTTCATACAAACGGATGACCCGTCTCAGAGAGCCGACTTTGGCGTCCATTGTGCCCCAGTTGTGGTAGGACCTGTAGTCTCCTAGCCTGAGCAGGTACTGCTGCCCCCTGTAGTTGGGCATCTTGTAGAGGACCCAGCAGCCCTCCAACACATGGACGGAGTAAATCTCCTTGAGACGGTAGCGATTGTGGATTCAGAAGCAGTCTTCCCTGAGCTCAGACACCAGGGCTCTGTAGTCACCTCTCTCATACAGCCTTATCCTAAGCGAGCTGGTCTGTTGTGATAATCAACAAAAGAACAAAAATGAACGGCACATATGTGTGGTACAAACAATACTGACACAGTCAGCCTTTTATTTTCATGAAATGAGCTTTTCCGACAATCCTCTAAAAAGTTTCTCCCTAATC